>NW_006922483.1:321790-333892 GCF_000298275.1 Orycteropus afer afer | reverse complement strand
GGAGGAGACAGGGTTAGGGTTGGACATGGTAAATGGGGAGTGAAACTAAATGTACACATAATGCTGAATGTAAAACAAGCTCTTAAAAAATAAAATAAAAATAAAAGACTACAGCCTTCAGTACAAACAAATATCTTCACAACTGGATCAATAAGCAACATCACCATAAGTGGAGAAAAGTTAGAAGTTGTCAGGAATTTCATTTTACTGTATGTACAATCAGTGCCCATGGAAGCAGCAGTCAAGACATCAGATGATGTATTGCACTGGGCGGATCTGCAGCAAAAGACGTCTTTAAAGTGTTGAAGAGTAAGGATGTCACTTTGAAGACTAAAGTGTGCCTGACTCAAGTCATGGTATTTTCAATAACTTCATATGCCTTTGAAAGCTGGACGGTGAGTAAGGAAGTCCGAAGATGAATTGATTCATTTGAATTATGGGGTTGGCAAAGAATATTGAAAATGCCGTGGTTGACAGAGCAAGCATGTCTGCCTTGGAAGAAGTACAGCCAGAATGCGCCTTGGAAGTGCAAACGGCCAGACTTTGTCTCGCGTACTTGGTCATGTTGTCAGAAGGGACCTTTCCCTGGAGAAGGACATCATGCTCGGTAAAGTAGAGGGTCTGCAAAAGAGGGGAAGGCCCTCAGAGATGGATTGACGCAGTGGCTGCAACGATGGGCTCAGGTAGATCAAGGATTGTGAGGCCGCTGGAGGACCGGGCAGTGTTTCGTTCTGTTGTACCTCGAGTTTAGTCAGAGCCGACTCGACAGCACCGTACAACAACAACAACAACAACAACAAATTTCTCTGTAGATTCTTTTTCATTTTTTCGCCCCTGTAGTCACGAAGTCTGAAAATAGCTGTTTTCATTATTTATATATCTTCTCTTCCCTGCCTTATTGTACTCAGCTTCACAGAAGTGATGCTCATGGGCATCCCTATTGCATTCGTGACCTTATGGAGAATGTTTTCATCATTTCTCCATTAAGTATAATTTTCCCTATAGGAGTTTTTCAGCTACTCCTCAGGTTTAGAAAGTTTCTATTTTTGCTTTGCAAAGATATTTTATATAGATGAATGGATGTTGGATTTTATCATATAATTATTTTCCTGCATCTGTTGAGTTGATCATATGATTTTTCTACTTTATTCTGATAATGTGATGATTAATGTGGTGACTGATTGATGTTCAAATGGTAAACCAGCCTCTTTTTCCCTTAGAATAAACCCTGCTTGTTCAATTATTTTGTAACACAGGATTAGATGTGTGTGTGTATGTGCTTTAGAATTTTTGCATCTGTGTTCATAAGTGAGATTGGCCTGCAATTTTCTTTTCTTTTTTACTTGTCAAGTTTTTGGTATTAAGGTTATGCTAGTTTAAAGTTTTTTTTCTTTTTTTTTTTTTTAACAGTCTGAAGAGTTTACATAACACACTGGTGCTATGTATTCCTTGAGTGTTTGAAGGAATTCACTGGTAATGCCATCTGGGCCTCAAATTTTCTCTTGGGAGGGTCATTAGTTAATGATTTGATATCTGTATTATAGATACTTCTATTTGTTTTCTTGTTTCTTTGTATGCCAACTAATTTTGGATCGTATCCTGGACATCATGCTCTCTAGGTTGTCTAATACTGCCTCGGAAACCCACGGAAGGGTCACTATGAGTCAGTCTGACTCAATGGCACAGAACAACAACAACAACAACATGTTGTGTAAACTCTGAGTTTGGTTGTATTCATCTGAAGAACGTTGGGTGATACATTGTTACAGCTACCAGTTAATCTGGTTAAGTTCAAACTCTGATTTTCGTATTTTCAATCTCAGAGTTTAAACCTCGAAGGAGCCACTAGGAGTCTGTCACACGCACGTCAGGTTGAGTTTTCAGGGATCAGCTTGAAGCTGGAAGTGACCTCAGGTTTCTTAGGACTACTGTTTCTATAGATGACATTTTCTATCTTTTCATTTTCAAATTTTTCGTCCTTAAATGTGAGCTGTATTTTATACAAGCAGCATTTAGAGTTGTTCCTCAGTATCTGCGGGAGATTGGCTCCGGGACCCTCAGCAAACCCGAATCCGTGGATGCTCGAGTCCTTTCTGCGCCCGTCCTCTTACGTGCTTTCAATCATTTCTAGATGACTTATAATACCTAATACGGTGTAAATGCCATGCAAATAGCACTTTATGCTCTCTCTTAGCCTCTGGGGCATTGCTTTAACCACTAATGTTTTTTTTTTTTTTTTCCCTGAATATGTTGGATCCTTGGTTGGCTGAATCTGTGGCTATGGAGAGCCAACTATATTTATTTTTTTTTTATTTCATCCAGTTTGAAAGTCTTTGTCTTAGAATTGTAGTATGCACTCCATTTTACCTTTAAAGTAATTACTGATGTATTTACATTTGGTTTTTATCCATCTGCTCCACCTGTTCAGTGCTCTCTGCTTCTTTCTCTCTTTATTTGGATTAATCAAGATTTTAAAATTTTTGTTATGGTACTTTTCTCCCATATTGGATTTTGAGTTACATATTGTCATTCTTTTAGTGGTCATCCTGGAGGTTACGTTATGCGTTTGTTAACTAGTCCTTTTGCCATTTCCTGAACAATAAAAAGGTCTTACAGGCAGTTGACTCTATGATCCTTTTATTTATTTTGCTACTGTTCTCTTGAATTTTAATTCTAATTAGGTTAAACCCTGTATCATATTGCTATTGTTGTTTTGACCTGTCAATATTCGTTTAGAATTACTTAAATACTTAGCTTTTCCTGTTTTTCTTTCCATTCTTTCTGTGTTGCTCTGCTTCAGTATGCTATTATCCTTTCACCTGAAAAATTATTTATAGAATATCTTTTTGTTTTGTGCAGCTCTTCTGGCTCTGGATTCTTTTGGCATATTTTAGTTTGAATTATCAAATATGTGTTGAACAATTCATGAGGAGGAGTATAATCTATTCTATTTGCACCTATTTCTACCCAATGCATTGTTCTTTCTCTTTTCAGAAGCTTTAAGCATTCTGTAAAGTATGTCTTCTGGTGACAAATTCTTTTAGTGTTCCTTCATCTGAGAATGTCTATTTCCTCTCCATTCCTGAAGGATATTTTTGCTGTGTGTGAAATTTGGGGATTGCAGTTCTTTTCTTTCAGCTCTTGAAAAATGCTCTTCCATTTACTTCTGGCCTCCATGCTTTTAGATGAGAAATCCACTGTCATTCAATTCTTTGTTCCTCTAGAGATATGTTGTTTCTTTCTACCTGCTTTCAAGATTTTTTTCTTTTGTTTAGCTTTTAGAAGTTCAATTATGATGTGTCTTGGCATGGATTTCTTTGAATTTTTTTCTGGGTGAGATTTGCTCAACTGTTTGAATCTGTGGGTTTATCTCTTTTGTCAAATCTAGGAAATGTTTATTATTTCTTAATTTTTATTTTCAGCCCTACACTGTTTCCACTCTCTGGGACTTATGACATGAATGTTAGACCTTTTGCTATTCTCTCTGAGGGTCTATTCATTGTTTTAAAGTCTATTTTCTCTCTGCTGTTCACGTGGTGTCACTTTTATGATTTATCTATGTAAAAGTCTGCGGATTCTTTCCTTTGTCATCTCTAATTTACTGTCCAGCCTGCCTGGTGAGTTTTTAATTTTGTTTACTGTATTGTTCACTTCTAAAATTTTCCTTTTGTTCTTTTTGTAGCTTCTATTACTTTGCTGAGATTTTCTACTTTTCCGTTGTGTGGAGACTTTTCATTAATTGCTCAATGAAGCATTTTTTTTTCCCATTGAAGCATTTTGATGATACTCACTTTAAAATCCTTGTCAGATAGTTCCAACATCTGGGATTATCTCAGTGTTGGCATCTATTGGTTGTCTTTTCTCATTTGTGTTGTGATTTTCTGGGTTCTTGGTATGATAAATATTTTTCAATTTTTTTCCTGGACATTTTAGGTATTAAGTTAGAAGACTCTGGATCCTATTTAAGTCTTCTATTTCTCAGGTAGCATGATGGCTAAGGCACTTGACTGCTAACCAGAAGGCTGGCGGTTCAAACCCACCAGCCACTCCTCGGAAGGAAGATGGGGCAATCAATTTCCATAGTGATACTGCCTCGGCAACCCAAGGAGGGGTCGCTAGGAGTCAGGTCCGACTCGACAGCACATAACAACTACTAACAACATTTTAGCAAAGAGACTCCCCATTTAGGTTTAGTGCACAGGTTCTGCCCTACTTTTGTGGCTTTTGGTTTCAGTGACTATCAGGAGGTAAAAAGAAAAATGCAAGGAACACCTTGCCATGTTGTTCCTCAAGTCTCAAGGTTCCTGGCCTTTTTCTAGAAAACTTCTACATAAGAGTGTCCTCTTATGATTTTCTGTTGGATTATATGTAGGGTTTTAGTTGTAATGTCTTGAGAAGAATAGGGAGAAATGAGTCTATTCCATCTTGTCTAGAACCAGAAATCCTGTGTTATTACCTTTTTTTTTTTTGAAGAGAATATTTACTTTACTTTCTGGCAGGAAGTTCAAGTGGAAGCAGATCTCTTTAATCCAATCAGGGATTGAAACACCTCAAGGCTGAGTTTTGTTTTTTTGTAAGGGATTATATCTTTCAGGATCACCCTTTCTCTTTGTGTAGTGCTTCAGCATGCAAGCTGAAATTCCAGGAGGCTTACTAAGCCCTCTCTACCTTCCTGGGCCCCCAATTCCACGAGACTGCTGGTTTTTCTGTTTAGCTGGTCTTCATTTTAGTATTCTTCCCCACCCCCCCTTGTTCTGCAGCACAGCCATTTAGGAATCAGTATATGCCTCTATGGAAAAAGTAGCTCAGACTGTCAGACTTATTTCTCTGCTCTTCCCTTTTCTTCTGAATCTTAGTTTTTGAAAGCTGACTTACTTGAAGTCCTGAACTTTTACTTTTTGCCTCACCAACTCTGGGAGGCTGTGGAAAGCTCTGCTCATCTCTGTCTCTTTGCAGCTGCTTTCTGCTTGACTTCTCAGCTTCCCTGCCTGTCTTGCTCACCAGTCAGTAAAGTCTTAGAAGGAATAGGAGGCGTAGTTGGTGAGTTTCTCTTATTCCAGATCTTTGCCCCGCATATCATGTTTGCCTTGGTAGCTCTCTGGTGGTATCAAACACACACATACACATACACACATGCACACGTGTGCCCATGCATGCACACACACATGAGAATTTTACCAACATTTCTAGATGTTTTTGGTGGGTGAGTTGGTCTCTTGTATAAAGTAGTTCATCATAGCCAGAAGCAGAAGTTCTTAGTAAAGTTTTATACTTTTCTTCAGATACTGTATATTTTTTGTTATATGTATTTCTCATTTTTGATGGTTTTATTGCTAATATGGATGGTCTTCTTTTCCCATTGCATTCTATAATTGGTTATTTCAGGTTTTTACACAGGATGCTGACTAGCGTACTTTTATTTTTGATATTTATCCATCTTATAAGGAGCTCTGGTGCCATAGTTGTTAAAGCATTAGGCTGCTAACCAAAAGGTTGATGGTTCAAACCCACTAGCCACTCCACAGAAAAAAGATGAGGCAGCCTGCTTCTGTAAAGATTTACAGCCTTGGAAACCCAATGGAAACCCAGTGGGGGTTGCTATGAGTTGGACTCAATGGCAGTAAGTTTCATTTGGCTTATTATTCTTAATAGCTTTTAATTTGATTTTTCCTATCATTGCAAACTGATAGTTTTTTCTCCTCTTTTCTAATGTTTATTCATCTTTCTGCCCTTAGTTTACTTCATTGGGTAGACCTTTATAATACTATATTGAGTAGTGGGAGTGTTAACAGTCAATTTAATCTTCTTTCTGACTTTAATGAGAATTCTTCTAATGTTTCACCATTAAGTGAGCAGTTTTCTGCAGACTGCTGGTAAATATCTTTTACTGAATCAGGATATTTATTTTTAAAAATATTCCTTTGCTAAGACAAGATGTTTTTTTTAAACAGGTATAAATATTAATTCTTATGAAACATCCATTCCACTTCTTCTTGTATTGAATTCTTCATTTTTCAAGTTTTCACTAAAATGAAACATCCTTTCTCCAGTTTTACATGTTCTTTGGTCTTCACAAATCATGTTTGCTTATTCTCTAATTGTCTAAGTGTATAGTGCTTCTGATGTTATTCAGTTACTTAGTTCTGCCTTATTATAAATGTTATGTTTTGTTTATCTCCTTGACAACTTGCTATTTGCCTTTAATCTATACGTGTGTGTGTGCATACACACACACACACACACACACACACACATAGCTTGTTTTCCCCATTCTTGGCACAGTATCTGTAACATTCTATATAATCTATAATTTGTTTTTGTTATGACATTAGACTATCCACATTCCTGGTATTCCTTTACTATTACCCCAGAACTAGTAGCACTGCAGGTTTCTTATCCTGAACAAAACATAGAAAGGTAAATACGAACCTTGTGTTGCTCCTGTTTCTGCTGTGTTCTCATTTAATGTTTCTCTGAATTACAGACTGCTTGGGAGCTCTGGTGGTGTAGTGCCTAAGGCATTTGACTGCTAACCAGAAGGCTGGTGGTTGAAACCCACCAGCCACCCCTCAGAAGGAAGACTGGGCACCCTATTTCCATAGAGATACTGCCTTGGAAACCCAAGATGGGGTCCCTGTGAATCGAATCGACTCAATGGCAGTGAGTTTGAGACCTTGAAGTTTGGTCATCATCTAGTTAAACCCATTTGTCTTACAAATGAGGAGACTGGGGCCCAGTAAACCAAAAAACCAAACTCACTGCCAACTTGACTCACAGCGACCCCTCCTTGGGTTTCCGAGGCGATATCTCTACGGAAGTAGATTGCCCAATCTTTCTTCCAAGGAGTGGCTGGTGGGTTTGAACTGCCAGCCTTCTGGCTAGCAGTCAAATGCCCTAAGGCACTACACCACCAGAGCTAGTTCTGTGCTGTTGTTGCCTAAGCACTATGCCACCAGAGCTCCCCAGTTGGGGAAGGTAATTGCCCCAAACTCAGAGTTAATATCAAACTTATTCCATAGATTTGTCTATGTAACTAAAGAGATGCCACCATACAGACATTATCCTGTTTTTGCTGTGTGGTATTTGTCATGGATTCCTTACTATCTATCTCCACCTTGACATGTAGACAGTATGCAATGGCTGGATAAGGATCACCATATGCCTTAAGGCATTGGCACAGTCTGCGGGAAAAGAAAACAGGTTTTCTTCCATTAGCTTTTGGAATAACAGAGTCTTCCTTAGTTCATCGTTCATGCACCTATGAATAATATTGCTGAGGGGATCCTGTACTATTGTGTTTCTGGATTTGGACATAAGAAAGGACCATGAACAACCTTTGCTTTGGTTATGTGCAGTTGCTGTCTGGCTTCAGGTATCATGCTGGATTTAGATCTGAGGTTCCTGAACTTTGAAATAAAGCTGAATCGTGGAGCTGTTGGGAGGGGTGTGTGGGTGAGCCAAAGAAGCGGGAAGTATAGAGGATTAATGGCTTTGGCTGAAACCAGAACACTCTGAGTTTAAGAACTACACAGGTTTTGCTATTCCAACAGCTCTATCAGATTCCTAAATCCCTTAGTGCTGGTTTCTACATGGCCTTATCCAAATCTCTATATCCTATAGTCCCCACTACTTCCCATACATTGGTCCCCAAGCAGACCCACTGAGAAATAGTGTTTCTTGCCTTTATTTAGTATTCATTCTCACAGCCTGGACCAGCACTGTACTACAAGGGAAGCATCAAACAATAACTTGGCCAAAAAGTACTTCCCACACTCTCGTACCGTATTCCATTCACTATCAGTGAGTACTTAGCATCATAGGAACCCCTTCAGAAAGTGTTCAAATTTCAAGCAAGTGATGAAAATAACACTTGGCCAGGAGGCCGAAGTTCTGGGTTCAGTCCTGTGCTGTTGTCATTTGCCATTGAGTCGGTTCCTACTCACCATGACTCTATATACAAGAGAATGCAGAACTGCCTAGGCCCGCTCCGTCCTCACAGTTGTTGCCATACTCAGGCCCGTTGTTACAGTCACTGTGTCAATCCCTCTCACTGATGGTCTCCCTTTTTCACTGACTCTACTCTACCAAGCATGATATCCTTTTCCAGGACTTGAACCAGTGGCCTTACACTGTGTCTACCTGTTCCCACATGGTGGCTTCTGATAACAATGCAAAGTCCGGGCATTCTTGCTTTGAAGGAGCATTCTGGCTGCATTTCTTTCAAGACAGATTTGTTCATTCTTCTGGAAGTCCTTGGTATTTTCCGTATTCTTCCCCAGCATTCCAATTCAAATGCATCAATTCTTTGGTCTTCTTTATTGTTTTTCAATTTTCACATGGATATGAGGCTTTTGAAAATACCATGGCTTGGGCCAGGTGCACCTTAGTCCTCAAGGTGACATCTTTGCTCTTTAAAACTTTAATGACATCTTTTGCCGCAGAGTTGCCTGGTGCAATACATTGTTTGATTTCTTGGCTGCTGTTTCCATGGGCAAAAATTGTAGATCTAACCAAAATGAAATCATTGACAATGTCAATCTTTTCTCCTTTATCATGTTATTGCTTACTGGTCCAGTTGTGAGGATTTTTGTTCTTTTTCTGTTGAGGTGTAATCCATACTGAAGGCTGTAGTCTTTGATCTTCATCAGTAAGTGCTTCAAGCCTTCTTTACTTTCATCAAGCAAGGTTGTGTCATCTGCATATCGCAGGTTGTTAATGAGTCTCCCTCTAATCCTCAAGCAGTGTTCTTCTTCACATAGTCCAGCTTCTTGGATTATTTGCTCAGCATACAGGTTGAAGAAGCATGGTGAAAGCATACAGACCTGATGCACAACTTTCCTAATTTTAAACCACGCACTATCCCCTTGTTCTGCTTGAACGACTGCCTCTAGTTTTATGTTCAGGTCTCTCATGAGCACAATTAAGTGTTCTAGAATTCCCATTCTTCACAATCTTATTCATAATTTGTTATGATCCACACAGTTGAATACTTTTGCATAGTCAATAAAATACAGGTAAACATCTTTCTAGTATTCTCTGCTTTCAGCCAAAATCCATGTGATACCATGAATGATATCTCTTATTCCATGTCCTTTTTTGAATTAGTCTTGAATTTTTGGCAGTTCCATGTCAATGTACTGCTAGAACTGCTTTTGAATTATTTTCCCCAAAATTTTACTTGTGTGTGATATTAGTGATGCTATTTGATAATGTCCACTTTCTGTTGATATGACCTTTCTTGGAATGGGCACAAATATGGATCTCTTGTAGTCGGTTGGCCAGATAGCTGTCTTCTCAATTTCTTGGCATAAACAAGTAAGTGCCTCCAGTGCTTTCATCTGTTTGTTGAAACATCTCAGTGGGTATTCCGTCAATTCCTGGAGACTTGTTTTTCACCAATTCCTTCAGTGCAGATTGAACTTAGTCCTTCAACACCATCAGGTCTTGGTTATATGCTACCTCCTGAAATGGTTGAACATTGACCAGTTCTTTTTGGTACAGTGACTGTGTGTATTCCTTCCATCTTCTTTTGATGCTTCCTGTGCCATTCAATATTTTGCGCATAGAATCCTTCAAAATTGCCACTCAAGGCTTGAAATTTTTAAGTTCTCTCAGCTGGAGAAATACAGTGTTGTTTTCCTTTACTTTTCTAACTCCAAATCTTTACACATTTCATTATAACACTTTACTTTGTCTTCTTTAGTATATATGTAGAGAGTTTTATCTCAAGGAAATAGTTCACATGGTTGTAGAGGCTGAAAATTCCCAGTCTGTGTGTTAGACGATAGATTGGAGGCTTGTCTGACTCATGAAGCTGCAGGGGCTGACAAACCTGAGATTGGCAGGTCAGGTGGCAGGCTGCTGGCTGCAGAGGCTGATGAATCCAAGATTGGTAGGTAAGGAGGCAGGTCACTGGCTCACAGGCTGCAGAGGCTGACAAACCTCAAGATCGGCAGGCAATAGGGCAGGCCACTGGCTCAAGACCAAATAATTGGAGTCAGGTGAGTCTCTTTTTATAACATTTTCATCTTCTGGACCAAATACTCAAACATCAGTGGTAACCTTTTATGCACCACAGTTGTCTGAGCATATGCCGTGGTACCCCCTCTAACATCATTGTCATTTGATGCTGGTCTAAAAGCTGTTTTCCTTATTTATATACCCTGTCCATCTGAGCATATACCGCACTATGTTTGCTCCTGCAGAATGTCCACGAGCTTTTGTATCGTGGGTTTTTGCTCATGCTCGTAGTTGTCTGAGCATGCAGCATGCTTCTCTGCTCATACCCTGTGGTTCCTGAGCAGGAACTTTCATTGTCTACTGCTCTGTGGGGAAATGATGTCTTCTTCTTCACGTATATTAGTTTGTGCTTTATGGGAATTTGTTCCTCCCCCATCACTGTTGCTTTTTCTTACACTGTGTCTACCTTTTCCCACATGATAGATGCTACCTCATGTCACTGACTTGTATGAGTGTGCACTACAGTCAAATATTCAAACACCTGTAGTGGCTGTTCATGACATGTACTATGATTTCATCATTCTGCTCCTAGACTGAAGTAATCTGTCTTAAAAAATAATTACCAGCCAAAATGGTTCCAGAAGCATAATACCTTGTCTTCTTGCTCCTGTGACATCGCCTTCAACTCTTTGCCGTGGGGTCTCGTAGGCAAGCTCAAATACCGGTGGCGGCTGGTCAGGCCACATAGTCGTCTGAGCAGATGCTGTCAGATCTCCTTTGGCATACCTACCATCTAGCTTTTTTTGTAAAGGACAAAATCCATCTTAGTGAGCATCACACTATGGCTTTTTTGCTCAGAAAACATGTCTGTGTATCATATACTCTGACTTTTCACTCTTGGGGCATAACTGCTATGTTGTAGTATAGATTGTGTTCTATACTTGTGGACATCATGATCAAATGGTCAAATACTACTGATGGCTTACTTAAACTGTCATTGTCTGAACATGTTCTCTTCATCTGTTTCTGTGGTTATCATTTATGTATTAAGAAGTTTAATCATGAACCATATCCATTTTTCTTGTGTCCACTCTCTGTTTTTTTTTTTTTTTCCTACTGTACCTTATTTCTGTGTTCTAAATGAGTGCTGGCTCATTATCCATGGTTGTATGAATGTGTGTAATGAATTTTTGCTAATTTATTGTGTTTGAGGTTTTAATATGATTTTTTGCTCACTCCTCATGATTGTGTGAAAGTGCACCGTCATTGTCTTCTTTCTACTGAGGATGAAATTTTTCTGTACCATGAATATCATCTTGTGCACCATGATTATTTGTTTTTGCCTCCTTCTCTGTCCTAGGTATCTACTCCTATATCCTGGACGTGCACTTATGTTGTAGGAAGTTCTGTGTGTGCACTGTGGTCAAATGCTCAGACTCCTGTAGTGGCTGCTCATAGACCATGGGTTTTGCACATGTGCCGTGGTGTCTGCTTTTGCAACATTGCTGTCTACTTCTGGACCAAAGCCATTTGCTCCTGTTCTTGGTGTTTGTGAGCTTATAGCATGTCTACCTGAGGAAGCATGGAGCCATCACTGTGTAAGGCACATCGCTGACTCTAGAGTCTGACACCCTGGACTTAAATCCCAGTCCTCCCACTTAATAGCGTGGTGGCCTTGCTCAAGTCATTTCATCCCTCTGTGTCTGTTTTCTCAACTGGAAAACATTGATAATAATAATACATACCTCATAGGGCTGTTGTGAGGATTTGAAGAGTTAACTGTAAAATGCACAGGTTATTGCCTGGCACATGGTGGCTGCAAGTAAGTATTTTTCATATTATTATTCTTATCATGTTATTCATATTATGGTCCTTTGTTCTCTAGCATGATTGTTAACTTGTATTTTAAAATCATCTGGTTGCACATCTCACTCACTTGCTGAATTACTTCTTGTGGCTGTCCATTCATTGTCATCTGATCCTATGCCTTGGTTTTTCCTTTTGCACCAATGTCCTCTACTCTTTTGGTAAAGCCATTTACTGCTGTGTTGCTTTTTCATTACTTGCCCTGTCTCCCTGAGTGAGAATAGCAAAGTTAGTGACTAATGTACCATTTCCACCTGTACCTGTATTATAATTGAC
>NW_006922483.1:312860-318315 GCF_000298275.1 Orycteropus afer afer | reverse complement strand
ATGAGACTCAAAGGGCATCATTTGCCCAAAACCAAAGTCCAGAAGGCAGAAGAGCTCAGGAAAGAAAGACAAACAGAAATGGGAAGCACAGAGAGGAAGTGGGAAGAGTGCTCTTACCTTGGGGGGATTTCAGCTAATTTCACGAAATAAGGTGTGTATAATTTTTGAATATGAAACTAATTTGCTCTGTAAACTTTCACCCAAACTCAGAATATAATGTTCAACAACAACACAAGTACATGAAATGAAGTCTTGCCACCCTTGTTTCTAAGGAGCATTCTGGCTGCAGTTCTTTCAAGAAAGATTTATTTGTTCTTCTGGCAGCCCATAGTATAGTCAATATTTTCCCCAATACAATAATTCAAAGGTGTCAATTCTTTTGTGATCTTCCATCTTCATTGTCTAGATTTCACATGTGCATGAGGCTACTGCAAAGACAGTGCCTCGGGCCAGGCACACCTTAGTCTTCAAATGGACATCTTTGTTTTTTAACACTTTAAAGAGGTCTTTTATAGCAGGTTTACCCAATGCAGTATGTCATTTGTTTTCTTAGCTGCTGCATCCATGGACATTCATTGATGATCTAAGTAAACTAAAATCCTTGGCAACCTCAATAATTTCTCATTTATCATGATGTTGCTTACTGGTCTGGTTGAGAGTATTTTTTGTTTTCTTTATGTTGAGGTGCAATCATATTTAAGGCTTTGATCATCGGTAAGTGCCTCAGGTCCTCTTCTCTTTCAGCAAGGAAGGTTGTGTCACCTGCATATCACAAGTTGTTAATGAGTCTTCCTTCAATCCTGGCACTGCAATCTTCTTTATATACTCCAGTTTCTTGGATTATTTGTTCAGCATATAGATTGAATACATGTGGTGAGAAGATACAACCCTTATGCACACCTTTCCTGATTTTTAACCACACAGTCTCCCCTTGTTCTGTTGAAACAACTGTCTCTTGGTCTATTTACAGGTTTCTCATGAGCACAATTAAGTGTTCTGGAATTCCTATTCCTCATAATGTTATCCATACTTTGTTATAATCCACACAGTTGAATGCCTTTCCATAGTCAATAAAACACAGGTAAACATCTTTCTGGTGTTCTTTGTCTTTAGTCAAGACCCATCTGACATCAGCAATCATATCCCTCATTCCACATCCTCTTCCAAATTTGGCTTGAATTTCTAGCAGTTCCCTGTTGATGTACTGCTGCAACCGTTTTTGAATTATCTTCTGCAAAATTTTACTTGTATGTGATATTAATGATATTGTTCCATTATTTCCACATTCTGTGGGATCACCTTTCTGTGGAATGGGCATAAATATGAATCTCTTTTAGTCAGTTGGCCAGAGAGCTGTCTTCCAAATTTCTTGGCAAATTTCTTGAGTGAGCACCTCCAGGACTGGGTCTGTTTGTTGAAGCATTTCAGTGGGCACTTGTCAATTCCTAGCGTCTTATTTTTCACCAGTTCCTTCACTTGGACTTCTTCTTTCAGTGCCATCGGTTCTTGATCATACGCTGCCTCCTGAAATGGTTGAACTTGGACCCATTCTTTTTTGGTACAGTGATTCTGTGTATTCCTCTTTTGATGCTGACTGTGTCATTCAATATTTTGTCATGTTGTTGCTGTTATGCTGTGGAGTCAGACCTGACTCATAGCGACCCCTCCTTGGGTTTCCAAGGCAGTATCACTACGGATGTAGATTGCCCAGTCTTCCTTCCGAGGTGTGGCTGGTGGGTTTGAACCGCCAGGCTTCTGAGTAGCAGTCAAGTGCCTTAGGCACTACGCTAATATTGCAACACGAGAATTGAATTTTTCCTTCAATTTTTTCAGCTTGAGAAATGCCAAGCTTGTTTTTCCCCCATTGGTTTTCCAGTTCTAGGTCTTTGCACATTTCATTATAATACTTTACTTTGACTTCTGAAGCTTCCCTTTGACATCTTCTGTTCTGCTGTTCTATGTCATAATTTCTTCCATTCACTTTAACTACTCTGTGTTCAAGAGGAAGTTTTAGAGTGTCTTCTGATGTCCATTTTGGTCTTTTCTGTCTTTTTAATGACCTTTGGCTTTCTTCAGGTATGATGTCCATGGTGTTGTCCACAACTTGTCTGGTCTTTGGTCATTGGTGTTCAGTGTGTCAAATCTGTTCTTCAGATGGTCTGTAAAGTAAAATAGGATATATTCAAGGTTGTACTTTGGCTCTAGTGGACTTGTTTTAATGTTTACCAACTGCAGCTTCAGCTTGCATGTGAGCAATTGATGGTCTGTTCCACAGCTGGTCCCTGGCCTTGTTCTGACTGATGACATTGAGCTTCTCCATCATCACTTTCCACAGATATAATTGATTTGATTTCTGTGTATTCCATCCCATGAGGTCCAGATGTATAGTCACCATTTATGTGGCTGAAAATAGGCATTTGCAATGAATAAGTTGTTGTTCCTGCAGAATTCTGTTATGTGATCTCTTGTTTCATTTCTATCACCAAACCCATATTTTCCAACTACTGATTCTTCTTTGTTTCCAACTTTCATGTTCCAGTCACCAATAATTATCAATATGTCTTGATTGCATGTTTGGTCAATTTCAGACTTCTGAAGTTGGTGAAAATCTGTAATTTCTTCATGTTTAGTCTTAGTACTTGATGTGTAAATTTGAATAATAGTAGTATTAACTGGTCTTCCTTGTAGGCATATGGATATTATTCTAGCACTGGCAGTGTCATACTTCTGGATAGATCTTGAAATGTTCTTTTAGACAATGAATGCATTCACTGTCACAGAATTTTGCAGGCTTTTTATTCATGCTGCCAGATTGTTTGCAAGAAAGTTTGCATAGATTTACACTCTCATTAGCACATATATATGGGATTGCTGTCTCATCCTATCTTTAACAGAATTGTTTAGCATTTTTACAAATGCTTTTGTTCATTTGATAGGTGGAGTGGTGCCTCGTTGCTTTAATTGCATTTTGTGAATCAATCTGAAGACAAAGCTTTTAAAGCGATGTACCAATATAATCATGATTCTGAAATTTTTAGCATTCAGCTGTGCATGAGAATCATTGTTTACTTGTAAAAATATCAAATATAACACATATATAGAGGAATACAAAGATATACACTAATTAAAAATAATTGTGAAGTGAATACCTGTACAACCACTATCCAAATCAAGATCAGCAGCATTGTGGGCCCACCTGAAACACTCAGTGAACCCCTTTCTGATGTCAACTCACCCTCCCAACTGGAAATAGCCACTATCTTTAATTTTGTTTTTATTTATAGCTTTATCATATATACATTCAAAATATAGTTTCGTTTTGCCTCCTTTGGAACTTTATTGGGATCGACTCATACTGTATTTTTTGTGTCTTGCTTTGTCTGTTAACAAATATTAGGTTTGGGAGATGTGTCCAAGTTCTTGCATCTAACTGTAGTTCATTCATTTTCACTGTACCCTGTCATATGAATACCACAATTGATCTGTTCTCGTATAAAATGGGTATTCAGGTTGTCTCCAGTTCTGCTTTGAAAATGAGTGCTTCTATGAACATTCTTTTACAATTTTCTTTTTGTGTTTTTGCCTAAGTTTTTTTAAGGTGTGTGTCATGTTAGACCATGGGTAAATATGTCATCAACTTTTCACTCTAATGCCGACCTGTTCACCAGAGAGATTGTGCCCTTTTCTACCCCACCAGCAGTGTAGGAGGATTCCTGTTGCTTCAGAACCCTGTCAAACTTGATGTTGTCAGACTTACATTTTTGCACATCAGTGAGTATGTAATGAGCTTCTTGTGACTCTAGTTTGCATTTCCCAGATTCCTGATGAGACAAGCACCCTTTCTTATGGTTAATGGCCACGTAGATTTCTGGTTTTGTGAAGTATCTCTTCTAGCCTTTGGGCAGTTTTTCTCTCTTTTTCTCACTGTGTTGAGGAATTCTTTCTACACTGTGGGTGATGTTTCTTTGTCAGCGATATGTGTGGTGTGGGGCAGACCTCGCTCTGGGCTTGTTCTTTAGTCTTTTGATGAACAGAAGTTCTGAATTTAATGTTGGCTCATGAAGACCTCGTGTGTATGGAGTGGAACTTCTCCAGGGAGTTTTCCAGGCTGGGAGCTTTGGGAAGCAGATTGCAACACTTGTCTTCTGAGCTTCCTCTGGTGGGTTCAAACTGCCTACCTTTCAGCTAGTAGTCAAGTGCTTAACTCTTTGCACCATCCAGGGACTCCTGAATTGTGATGTAGTCTGTTTTAGTGATTGTTTCCTTTATGGTTATTGCTTTGTGTGTGTTGTTTAAGAAATACTTTCTCATTTCAAGTTTTGAGGAAGTTTGTGTCTCTTCTGTAGGCTTTACAGTTTTGCTTTTCATATTTAGATCTTTAATTTACCTGTAACAGATTTTGTATGTTATAGATAAGATTCCAACTTATGTGTTGTATGAAGTATGGAAATAACCAATTATTCTTGTAACATTTATTGAAAAGCTTGCATTTTTCAGATAGTTCTTCAGTGCTACCATGGCCATGAATCAAAAAAGAAATTTGGTAGCGCAGCATTGGCATCATCTTAACAATATTGATCTTAGATTTGTACCTCTGCATGTATTTAGGTCTTCTTTACTATCTTTCTAAATAAAATCCTGTACTTTTTTCCCCACAGAGATTTGGTACAACTTTTGTTAGATTTATTCCTAAACCAAACCAAACCAAACCAAAACAAAACAAAAAACACAACCAAACTCACTCCCGTGGAGTCAGATCCAACTTCTAATGACCCTTCCTTGGATTTCCCAGGCAGTATCACTATGGAAGTAGATTGCCCAGCCTTCTGGTTAGCAGTCAAATGCCTTAGGCACTTTTAAAAATTTTCAGTAACTAGTTATTTGTATTTAGATTATTGGTGATTTCTTTATATTAATTTTGTATCTGGCTATCTTGATAAACTCACACAAAGTCTAATAATTTAGAATTTTCTATATACACATTCATATCATATGAAAATTTTGTTTGTTCTTTTCGAAACCTTGTCTTTTTTACTTTTATTTAATTGGACTAGCTGGCAATTTCAATAGACATCAGCATAGGAGTTGATTCATGTTCCTTATCTCAGAGGGGCAGTTTTGAACATTTCACCTTTAGGTATGCTGTTTGCTGTGGTTTGTTTTCTAGATACCCTTTCTTGTGTCAAGGAATTTTCTTTTTATTTTGTATTGATATACCTGTAAAATTTTTCTCTTTAAATAAGTTAGTATGGAAGAGTTATTATAATTGATATTCTAATATTCAACTACCTTGCATACTTGGAAAAAAGGTCACTTGATCAGGCTGAGGTATGCACTTTAGATACTGTATATGGTTTGCGAGGGAGCTCTGGTAGCATAGTGGCTAAGTCACTTGACTGCTAACCAGAAGGCTGGCGGTTCAAACCCACCAGCCACTCCTCGGAAGGAAGATGGG
>NW_006922483.1:311277-312760 GCF_000298275.1 Orycteropus afer afer | reverse complement strand
TTTGCATAGTCAATAAAACAAAGTAAACACCTTTCTGGTATTCTTCGTTTTCAGGAAAGATCCATCTGACATCAGCAATGATATCCTTCATTCCACATCCTCTTCTGAATCCAGCTTGCATTTCTGGAAGTTCTCTGTCAATATACTGCTACAACTATTTTTGAATTATCTTTAGTAAAATTTTATTTGGGTGTGGTATTAATGTTCAATAATTTCCATATTCTGTTGGATCCCCTTTCTTTGGAATGGGTACTAATATGCATCTCTTCCAGTCGGTTGGCCAGGTAGCTGTCTTTCACATTTCTTTAGCATAGATGAGTAAGTGCCTTCAGGGCAGCATCCAATTGTTGAAACATCTCAGCGGGTGTTCTGTCAATTTCTGGAGCCTTGTTTTTCACCAATTCCTTCAATGTAGCTTCAACTTACTTCTTTAGTACCGTTTGTTCTTGATCATATGCCACCTCCTGAAATAGTTGAATGTCAACCAATTCTTTTTTGTACAGTGACTCTGTGTATTCCTTCCATCTTCTTTTGATGCTTCCTGAACCATTCAATATTTTGCCTGTAGAATCCTCCAATATTGCAACTTGAGCTTGAATTTTTCCCTCAGTTCTTTCAGCTTGAGAAATGCTGAGCGTGTTCTTCCTTTTTGGTTTTCTAACTCCAGGTCTTTGCACATTTCATTATAATAATTGATTTTGTCTTCTTGAGCTGCTCTTTGAAATCTTCTGTTCAGGTCTTTTATCTTGTCATTTCTTTCATTTGCTTTAGCTACCTTCCATTCAAGAGCAAGTTTCAGAGTCTCCTCTTGACATCCATTTTGTTTTTTTCTTCCTTTCCTATCTTTTTAATAACCTTTTGCTTTCTTCATGGATGATGATATTGATGTCATCCCACCATTAATCTGATTTTCGGTCATTGGTGTTCAAAGTGTCAAATCTATTCTTCAGATGGTCTCTAAATTCAGGTTGGATATAATCAAGGTTGCATTTTGGCTCTTGTGGGCTTGTTTTAATTTTCTTCAACTTCAACTTGAACTTGCTTATGAGCAATTGATGGTCTGTTACATAATCAGCTCCTGGCCTTGTTTTGGCTGAAGATACTGAGCTTCTCTATCGCCTCTTTCCACAGAAGTAGTCGATTTGATTCCTGTGTATTCCATCTGGTGAGGTCCAAGTGTATAGCTGCCATTTACATTGTTGAAAAAAGGTTATTTGGAATGAATTAGTCATTGGTCTTGCAAAATTCTATCATGCAATCTGTGGCATCATTTCTGTCACCAAGGCCATGTTTTCCAACTACTGGTGATTCTTCTTTGTTTCCAGCTTTGCATTCCAGTGACCAGTAATGATGGTGATTAATATGAGGCATATTAGTTTATAGCAGACACTGTTGTTGTTGTTGTTGCTATGTGCCATCAAGTCGGACTCGACTCATAGTGACCCCTCCTTGGGTTTCTGAGGTGGTGTCACTATGTAAGTAG
>NW_006922483.1:300397-308717 GCF_000298275.1 Orycteropus afer afer | reverse complement strand
ATCACTACAGAAGTAGATTGCCCCATCTTCCTTCTGAGGAGTGGCTGGTGGATTTGAACCGCCAGCCTTCTGGTTAGCAGTCAAGTGCCTTAGCCACTATGCTTAGAAGTGTATTTTTCAAGATCCAAACATTTATGGATTTTGTCATTATCTCTTAATTTTTCATTTCTAAATGCACATGGCTGGATAAGATAATGTTTCAATTATTTGAAGTTTGTTGCAATTTGCTTTATAGCCTTATTTTGGTCAATATACCTGCTGAGGGATGCAGTATTCTATGTATTTCCATAGGAAAGAGGGGAGTCTGTCAGTGACAAATTCTTTTCATTTTTATTTCTCTGACAATCTACTTTTTAAAACCCTTACTCTTCAAAGACATTTTTTACTGCATATAGGATTGGAAGTTGGAATTTATTTACTTTCAGCCTCATAGTTCCATTGCAATTGTTGAGAAGTCAGCTGTTACTGTAATTTCCACACCTTTGCAGATGTGTCTTTTTTCTCTCACTGCTTCTAAGATTTTCCTCTATAATGTATTTTTTTAAATTTCCTATGATGTGTGTATATGTTGATTCTTTTTATGCAGTTTTGGGTTCTTTGTTGTTCTTGTTGTTATGTGCCGTTGAGTCAGGCCTGACTCAATAGCGACCCCTCCTTTAGTTTCCGAGGCTGTATCACTATGGAAGTAGATTGCCCATCTTCCTTCTGAGGAGTGGCTGGTGGGTTTGAACCACCAGCCTTCTGGTTAGCAGTCAAGTGCCTTAGGCACTATGCTACCAGAGCTCTTTAGGCTTTGTGAATGTGTGGATTGATGTGTCTCATTGATTCTGAAAAGTATGATCTCTTAAAATATTTCTGTTGCTTCATGCTTTCTTATTCTTCTCAAATTCCAACTTGATGTTCTCACTTAGTCTTTTAAACTCCATAATCTCCTTTCTGTATTTCCTGTTTTTGTGTATCTCTGATTAATTCTGATGCTTTCATTTACCAACTTCTGTTTCACTGATTCATTCTTTTTTCTGTCCAGACTGCTGCCAAACCCATCTATTGGATTTTTCAATTTAACTGTTGTACTTTTTATTATCTTAGTTTATGTGGGACTGGGCAGTGTTTCGTTCTGTTGTACACAGGGTCGCTGTGAGTCAGAGCTGACTTGATGGCACCTAACAACAACAATTTACTGTTTATAATTTCCTGCTCTTTGCAAACATTTTAATATTTTCTGTGGAAGTCATAATTCTTGTACAGCCTGTTTCTGAGAATAGACTATCTGAAGTATGTAGGCTTTGATTTCTACTCTAGTTATTTTTGTTAGCTGTCTTTCATGGTGCTTAGATTCCTTGTGTGCTTGGTTATCTTTGAATATTAAGACATGCTTCTGAAAAATTATTTGTGGAGGTTCTCAAAGCCAAATATGAAGATGCCATCTTCCAGAGATGATTTATGTTTACATCTGTAGGTTACCTGAGGCACAGACTGCAGCCACTTTAAACTAAACTCTTGGCTTGAGGACTGTTAGACCAGCAATTAATGTGGATCTGGGTTGAAAACCCAAAAAGGAGGCCTACCTGTGGTTAAAAGGTTTTGGGGTCTTATCTCTGTCTCTATTTCTCTATGCAGTATTCAAGCTAAGGAACTCTCTTTGCATTCTCCTGGGGATTCAAGAAGGGGTATAGTATGGGTTTACTTATGATTCACTGATACCCTAAAATTGTAGCTATCGAGACAGCCAGGGTGTGTGTGTGCATGTGTATGTGCTGATAAGATTATCCGCCATTGGAAGCTTCTGAGCTTTGTTTAATGTCCCTATGCTATACAAGGTTGTCAAAACCAAAGCTTGGTTTTGTAACTTTGTATTTCCTTTCTCTTAATTTTCCTTGGGTTGTTGTTTTAAGTTTATTTTTTCTTGGAGTTGTTTTTCTTCTGTCTTGTTTAGTCATAGAGACATTGAAAATGTCAATTTATGAATGTTTCCATCTGCACAGCTTTGGGTTCATCCCTTAAATTTTGCTTCATAGTTTTACTTTAAAAATTTTTCTTGGAAAGGTGCTTGAAAAGAGGTATTATTTTATGTTATGTAGAGAACATTTTCAATTTCTGTTTATTCAGTTGTATCAATTATGGTATTTGAGTCTTAGTTTTTGTCAGTTTAATCTATTGCAAACTGAGTGGTGTATCAATTTCTTTTTTATTTCTGAGTTTCTCTTTAGTAATGATCAGAAAGTTCTAGGAGTTGGTGCTAATAGCAGGTATGGGTAAGAATAGCAACTTTCACTTTATATGCCTCAAAGAACAATCCTATACAAAAATCAGGCAGTGACCACATAACATTTTTGGCTAGTCCAACCCTTAGGTTCCTAAGTTATAGTATTTATGTGACATTAGTTTGTATTTTTCTAACAGTCTTTAGGGCTATATATTCTGTTTGGAAGGATGGAGTATGTATTGTGTAGTTTAAGAGTATTTATCTTAATTCTTTCCCAATAGGAATGAATATAATAAAATTTTCTTTTAGCCACTGGATTTTTGTGTTTTTCCATTACCCTTAACAACCACAGTCTCTTTATCTTACTGTGTTTTTTTTTTTTTTAATAGGGACAAATCATTTACTATATTCTTAATGAAGAGATGCAAAGCAATAAAACAAGGACAATGGGTAAGGGTAAACAGCAAACAAGTTAGCTTAGGACTGTGGTACTCAGGGTCATATTAGGGTCCTGCTGATGGCTAAATTTCCCTTTCTTGAGATTATTTTAGTCCCACTCCCTCTTTTCGAGGAGCAGCTCCTTCCTTCTTTTATTTGTTTATTTATTTTTCAATTTTCCCTCCCCTGTGCTCCAACCCTTTGTAACCAACAAAGTTTATTTTACCTTGGATACTTCTAGAACTCGGTTGGTTTCTGGGCTATGTCATCATGTGTGTTAATCATTGGTTGTTTTCTGCTTTTGTTTGTTCTCTGTCTGAAGGACTCCTTCAGTATCTCTTGTAAAGTTTGTCTGGTTTAAACAAATTCCCTTAATTTCTGTTTATCTGGAAATGTCTTAATTTCACCATCATATTAGAGGGACACTTTTGCTGGGTATATAATTCTTAGGTGGCAATTTTTTTTTTTCTTTTAGGGCTTTATATATACCTTCCCGTTGCCTTTTTGTCTGTATGGTTTCTGCTGAGAAATCAGAGCTTCATCTTATTGGTTGCCCTTTTTAGGTAACTGCTTGGACAGTTTCTCTTAGAAAGATCAACACAAGGCTGGTCTCCATGAGGCAGAGGTTAAGGATGTCCCAAATGTCTAATAACTTTACCACTCTGTCATTTCAGACATTAACTCTTCTTCCTCCTCTCAGTCTTCCTCCTCTCCCTCCTGTCTTAGGCTTCTGTATTTTTCTATAACATCTCACAAAACTCACAGACACCCAAGGGATCATCTTACATAGTGATGGTGGAGGCTGGGAGGCTGACAGACTGGCAAGTCCCAGGTCTGTAAGTAGGTCTGAAAGATCCTCCCAATTCTTGGGATTTGACAAACCTAAATCAGCAGATCAGATGATGGCTGCTGTCTCAAATCCAAGGGTGAGATGATGATGAGACAAAATGCAGAACTGGAGCAAGAGAGAGCATGAACCTTCCCAGAAGATTCCTATATATACCCTCAAGGAAGCTAAGGGTGGTGATTTGAGCTACCCCTCCAGCAAGGTGGGACTCAAGATATATCCCACTTGTTTTGGTTATTTCTCCTGCTCCAACAGAAATACTCCAAGAGGATGACTTTAACAATCAGGAGTTTAAAAGCAGCTACTCAGTTGCTCATGACAAATTCCACCACAGAGTTGATTGCCAGTCATTATAGGTAATAACTACTACCAACTGCCCAGCCAAGTTGACACACAACCTTAACTACCACACTGCCCTAAACAGGCATGGATAATAGGATTTGAAACACATCACAAAATGGAGGACAATGGCTAGAAGGGCCGTATCAAGCAATTCACCCCAGTAACTTTTCATTTTTCCTATACTGCTTTCAGGATTCTTTCTTTGTCTTTGGTTTTTATGAGTTTGATTATGATATGTCTCTGTGATTTTCTTTTGGGGCCTATCCTGTTTGGGGTTTGTTGAACTTCTTAAATAGATATCTCCTCATCTTTCATCATATTAGGGTAATTGTCTTCCAACAAATGGTCAACAATTTTCTCTGTGGTTTTATTTGTCTCTTCCTATTCTGGAATTCCAATCACATGTAAGTTATTCCTCCTGATGGCATCTCACATAAATCTTAGGCTTTCTTCCTTTTGTTTCGATCTTTTTTTCTGATTGATCCCTTAACAAAGTAGTATTGAGGTATTTGTTTTCAATCTCACTAATTTTGTCTTCCATTGATTTGATTCTACTCCTTTGCCCATTCAATGTGTTATCTATTTCAGATCTTCATATTAATCTTCTGAATTTCTATTTGTTGCTTTTGTGTTTTCTAATTATTTATTTTTTCTTGTATTGTTTTCCTAAATTTTTCTAGAGTTTTGTCTATGTTTTCTTTTATTTTGTATGTATCATCCTTGATCTGTCTCTCAATCCATTGAAGGTACTGAAATATAATTTTTTGAATTCCTTATTAGGCAGTTCTAATTCTGCTTATTCCTCAGGGAGGTTTTCTGGGTCCATATCCTGGTCCCTGGTTTGTAGTACTTTATCTTGCTTCTTTGTGTGGACTGGGATGGGCAATTGTCTCTGAGACATTGTGATGTAATTGTACTTATATTTAATTGGTGATTGTATGTTGGTGTGATTTGCCCATTTTTTTTTCCTTTATTTTGTTTTGATATCTCTGAGTGGGAGCTCTGGTACTGTAGTACCTAAAGCATTTGACTGCTAACCAGAAGGCTGGTGGTTCAAACCAGCATCCACTACTAGGAAGGAAGATTGAGCAATCTACTTCCATAGAGATACTGCCTTGGAAACCCAAGGAGGGGTCGCTATGGGCTGAATCAACTTGATGACAGTGGGTTGTTTGTTGTGGTTTATCTCTGTATGAGCAGGGCTGTTGTGCTTCTCTATTCGCTAGTTGGCAGCACTTAGGCACTCCTCATCTATCTCCTGGTGGGTATGATAGTGATGAGAGTGTGTGCACCAATGTCTGTTAGATGTTCATGAAGAGCAGTTGAGAGTGAGTTGAACTGGTATTGCTGTCATCTATCATTGATCAGTTGATGCAGAAATAAGTTGTGGCCCTCACCCAGTGAGTGGGACTGCAGAAGGTGCAGGTATGATTGATTCATGTGGGCACAGTTGCTGGCTTCCACCTGGTTAGACAGAAGAAAAAAACACCAAAAAATAATAAAAGGACAAAAATTACAACCACATAAATAAATAGCAACAATCACAAAAAAAAGAAGAAAAGTCAGTAAAAAAAAATAAAAAAAAGGCAAAGAGAAAAAATAACCTCAAAGTATCTACAGGGGAGGATAAGAGAAAAAATCAAGAGAAAAAAAAAGAATAAAATGAGAAAAATGCAAAAAGAAAGCACAAGGTTTAGTAAGAGCCAAAAGGGAAAAAGGAAGAACAGAAAGAAAAAAGAAGGAACCAGGAAAAAAAGAGAAAAAAAAAAAAATCCCCAAAAGTACCAGGGAAGGGAAAGAGAAAAAAAAAAAAAAAAATGAAAGCAAGGAAAAAAAGAATAACTTAAAAACAAGCAAACAAAAACAAAACTGGCATGGCCACAGGGCATCCAAGCTTTGTCAGGGCACTCAGACTCAGATGGAATTCCTGCTGTTCCAGAAGGTGGGTGTAGGTGGAGGATGGCCACATCTCCATTCACCAAGAGGGTGTGGAGTATAACAGTATCGAGGGGAATATTGTTCCTTTCTAGTTGTCAGCCTCCAATGCAGTTGCCTGTGCTGTCCCCAGCAAGCTGAGCCTATTCTTAGGTTGCTGCTCAGATCAGAATGCCACTTGAAAATATTCAAAATAGCTGTGCCCTCAGGAGAGCCGACAGCCCATAGCTCTGTTTTTCTCCTTATTCACTATTTTCATTTCTTGTCATCTGTCAGCCACCAGTGCAGTTGCCCATGCACTCCTTGGCAGACAGAGCCAATTCTTAGGTTGCTGCCTGGATTGTAGTGCCACTTGTAAATATTCATATTGGCTGTGTCACCAGGATAGCTGACAGTCCACAGCTCCGTTTATCTCCTTATTTACTGTTTTCATCCAGGTTCTTCAATTAGTTGGTATTTAATCCTCTTTATTCTCCCCTTTAAAGCTCATGGTTCCAGGATTATATTCTGTATCTGTTTCAGTTGATTTCTTGTTTCTTTGTTGCAGAGGGTCTGTGATGCTTTTCTTCCTATTCCACCATCTTGCTGTAAGTCTCTTCCCCTACTTTTTTTGCTTTTGAGTAATTGAGAGGAGATATATATTTAGTTATAGTAATCCAGAGCCAGGGAGCCAAAATTTTGTGGATTTACGTATAAATGTCCACAAAAGAGATCAAGTAGAATGAACAGAGGTATTGTCTAATTAGAATGATAATATGGGATCTTTGGAAATTCAGTGGAGGAAGCTGTGGTCAGGCATATAAAAGAAGAAAACAGAAAAGAAGTTCAAGCAAGTAGGTCCTTTAAAGTGTGGGATGCATTTTTATTAACAGCATTATTGGTGATCACTGGCATAGTGATTTCAGTGAAATGTCAGAGAAGAAAGCAAAAGCTAGTTGATAGAAGAATTAATACAAGGTTGTAAGGTGGAGTTAACAATGATAAATTACTCTTTAAAGAAGTTTGGGAAGTAAAGTAAAGAATGCAATAGCTAGAAAAGAACATGTCTGGAGAGTAATTTTAAGATGAGAGAAACTCAGTATGTTTATAGTCATAAGAGGAAGGAGTCGTAAGAGGGGCTAATCCAAGATGCAGGTATGAGAAATGGGTGCAAGCAAAAGGGCCTTTGAATGAAATACTCTTAATGACTTCTCTGGGCCATTTGTCATTCCTGATTATATTGACTTTTCACAAAGAAAGATGTATGCTCCCTCAGAAAGGCAACTTGAGAATGGCAAAAGTTTAGAATGGTTGAGAGGAATAGGGGAGAGGGCTAATTCATGACAAATCAGAAGCACATTGAGTGGTGCTGGCATTGGAGACAATGGATCTGTCCTGCCTCTAATTTGCATGGTTGTGGGATTTTCTTCAGTAGCACTCACTAGTCCAAGAGAATACAGATATTTTTTGTGTGTGTAAGGTTGTTGTTGATTGATCCAAAGGAAGAGTTTCTGGACACATACAGTGGAAGGGCATATATGCAAAGTGCTGGTGAAAGAGTAGTTCAAGTGATTTATTATTGGGTCCAACCTCAACAGGAAAGGAGGTAACACTAGATAAGCCTGAGAAGCTGGGAGATAGTGGAAAGATCAATGGACTAGAATAGTCATTTCAAAGAAGAAGTGGAGAAAGATTAATAGCTTGAAAAGTAGAAAGATAACAGAATAAGGACAGAAACTAGAGCTACTGTAGTTTAAGGTTTATGAGGTGGGAACAATTATGCATAAGCTATAAGGTAGTCGCCATGGAGATAGATTGCTAAAGTGGAATATAAGAGAAAGTCATAAGGGTTATGCAGGTTAAATAACTGTGATGGATACATTAGCTACACAAACAGCGAAAATCCAGAAGATGATGGAAGGATATAAAAAGTGTGTCCCAAGCACTCTTCTTGAGTCAAAGTGGAGAGGCTACAAGGAGGTTTAGAAAAGACTTATGAGGGTCGAGGGTGATAGAGCTAGGTGGTGTGAACCTCAGATGAGGTGTGCACACGGACAAAGAGAGCATGGTTTCAGCGTGGCATTGAGGAGATGAGAGAATTCTGATCCTGCCTCTCCTGCCTATGGGACAGTATGCACTGGCTACACTTTAGAGGAGAGTTGATGAAGTAGTGTTTTTAAATAAAACCCAATTCATTTAAGGCAAGGAGAAGGGGGAGACTATTCTCTTAAGAGGTTGATGGCATAGGAACATTTGTTTTCCACAAAAAGAAGGACTGAAAGGGCATGGGAAAAATGTTTTAGAAAGGGAGGGTAGTCTTGAAAATATATTTCTGAGAAGGAAAGGATGGCCATAGAAGTGAGGCATGAAATCAGGAAAGTATTAACACTTTCTCAACAAATATTTCATTGATTAGTGCAGTGTAGTAAATTACTTTGTATGGCTTTTCTACCCATAAGTCATTGTAAACTCAGTGGTGGAATGAGCAACTGAGGAGCTCCTGATTGTAAATGTTATCCACCTGGGTTATTTCTGTTGGGCGTGGCACAAAACAATGTTCTGGGAGGTGCCCA
>NW_006922483.1:297157-299963 GCF_000298275.1 Orycteropus afer afer | reverse complement strand
GGAGGAACAGTTGGTGAAAGGGCTGGAGGGAGGCAGCATGTCTGTCCTTGCAGGAATAGGCCTTGGGCTATTTATTGTGATTCTGCCTTCCTCTTGTGGGATTAGAGGAGGTCAGAACATGTGGCCTCTTTGTCCTTTATGGAATTAGGCACCGTGTGCCAGGTATTATTCTATAGCCTGGACACAGAGATAAAGTCACTGCACCAAAGAAGTTTATATCTAGTGTGGGAAATTAAACAATAAACAAATAAGTATTAAATATAGTTTTAGGAAGTGCTATATCATGTAAGAAAAGTAAAAGTGGGTAAGGGACTCAATGGCACCCAGCAAGAGCAACGACAAGGAGATAGGGAGAGATGGGGGCAGAGAGTGGCGTTTTAGATAAAGGTGATCAGGGAAGGTTTTTCTGTCATGGTGACACAGGAGTAGAATCGTGAAGAAAGTGAGGGAGTAAACCAAACTGATATATGGAGGAAGAGCGTTTGAGGCAGAAGGAAGAACAAGGACAAAGACACTAAGGCAGAGGCATGCTTGGCATTTTCAAGAAACAGCATGAAAATCAACTTGACTTGGCTCGAGTAGAGGAGAACCAAAACCAAACCAAACTCACTGTGGTCGAGTAGGACCCGACTCATAGTGAGCCCCCCTCCTTGGGTTGCTGAGGTGGTATCACTACGGAAGTAGATTGCCCAACCTTCTTTCTGGGGAGGGGCTGGTGGGTTTGGACCGCCAGCCTTCTGGTTAGCGGTCAAGTGCCATAGGCACTACGCCCCCAGAGCTCCTGAGTAGAGGAGAGGGAGAGTGGAAAGAGTGATGTTTCAGAGACAGCCACTGGCCAAGTCAAGTAGATCCTTATAGGTTGTGGCAAGTATTTGGGTTCAAGGAAAATCCATTGGAGAAGTTTGAGAAGAAGGGCATGATATAATCTGACTACTGTGTAGAGAAGAGGCTGTAAAGGAACAAAAGTAGAAGCAGAAAAATTAGTAGACCGTTCATACAATAATCTAGGGGAGTAGAGAGTGGTTTGGACCAGACTAGGGACTTTGGAGGAGCTCTGGTAGCATAGGTCTAAGGCACTTGACTGCTAACCAGAAGGCTGGCAGTTCAAACCCATCAGCCACTCCTCAGAAGGAAGGTTGGGCAATCTACTTCTGTAGTGATACTGCCTCAGCAACCCAGGAGGGGTCGCTATGAGTTGGGTCCGACTCAAAGGCACATAACAACAACAACAGGGGCTTTGGAGTTGGTGAGCAGTACTCAGAGTCTTGTTCTCTTCTGAAGTCGGCAGGATATGTGGCTAGTTTGGATATAAGATGTGGAAAAGAGAAGTCAAGGTACAGATACAGATTGGATATGGGTGGATTTGATGTGCCATGTGAGAGAGAGCAGTGCTTGGTCTAGTGTTCTCTTTCTTCACTGATTCTCTTTTCGGATGTTTTGTCCACTGATGTATTCACAAGCAGTAGGACAGTGCCTGGTACATAGATGGTGCTTCTTTCGTTTTGAATGAATGAATGGTGATGGTGGTTTTAGTGGAATGGTTAGGGGAAGATGCCTGAGTGGTGTGGGTGAGATGAGAGCATCAGAGGAGAGGAAGTTGAGATAGTGATAAAGAGCATTTTTGAAATTACTTGCTGTAAAGAAAGCAGAGAAATTTGGAAAGAGTTAAGGAAAGTGTCAGGTCAAAGGAGTTTTTTTTTTTTTTTTTTTTTAAATGATGGATGATAATACATCATTTTTATGCTGCAGGGAATGAGCCAGTAGAGGGAAAAAATGGACGCGTGTGGGAGAGATAAGATAATCACCAAAGTAAAATCCTTGAGCAGGAGACAAGAGATGGGACCCAGGGCCCGTGTGGGAGGGGTAGTGTTAGATAGGGGCACAGACACAACTGACAGCCAGTGCAAGGGCACAGTAGATGAGACACAGGTAGGTTGCTACAATTTGTGGTAGAAATTCGAGACCATTATCTTCTGATTTCTTGATAAAATAAGCAATGCTATTTGCTGAGAGTCTTGGAGAAGAGTTACTGCAGGTTTAAGGAGAGAACATAAAGGAAGAAATAGTAATTTCAGAAAGTGGGAGAGAGTTGATTTGGCAATGAGAAAAAAATCAAGAGACACGTTTGAAGTCTGTTGAAGAAAATTTGAAGAGTAACCAAAACCAAAACCAAAACCAAAAACCAAAAACCAAAAAACCAAACTCATTGCTGTTGAGTCAGATCCGACTCCTAGTGAACCCTCCTTGGGTTTCCGAGGAAGTATCACTGTGGGAGTAGATTGCCCTATCTTCCTTCTGAGGAGTGGCTGGTGGGTTGGAACTGCCAGCCTTCTGATTAGCAGTCAAGTGCCTTACTCACTACGCTACCAGAGCCCAGTCAGACAAAATTACACATTTTTTCTCCAGCTACATTCAGCTGCTCATCTACAGGCAAAGAGTTGCATTTAACCAGGGTTTAGATTTTTCCAGGTAGACAGAGCAGAGCAAGAGACAGGTGAGTGTGTTGAAGGTACATGCCAAAGAGTGATTGTAATGATTTTAATTATGGACTATGCATGTAATCCGACACCATGGTAGGACAAACCGACAGACAAGTTTGCCTCCCTGATGTGAGTTTTGAGGCTGAGCCACTGGTGTTTCTAACCCAGCGGGATGCACATGGTGCACAGGTGTCAATCCAGCTTACAGACTGAGACAGACTAGAAAGAAGGAGGAGGCCGTCCACTTCTCAAAGAATTGGCCAGGGAAAACCTTATGAATAGCAAAGAAACACTGTTTGATACATTACCGCACAACTTTATGAATA
>NW_006922483.1:290608-293842 GCF_000298275.1 Orycteropus afer afer | reverse complement strand
GATGGGCTCAAATATAGCAGGGATCATGGAGCTGGTGTGGGATTGGGCAGTGTTTCTTTCTGCTGTGCATGGGGTCACTATGAGTCGGAAACGACTCGACGGCACCTAACAACAACACCATGTATGTAATCCAAGCACGATAAGGAATGGAGAACATGAAGGTGATGATGGATGTCTCAAAGGTGGTGGCATCAATGGATTGGAGATCTCAGGGGGGTAGAAGAATTGACAACATGAAAGTACTTCCTGAAAAAGTTTGGAAAGATGTGGCTACAGAGTTATTTGAGATCATGGACTCATAATGACAAGGTTTGGGATATAACCATGAGAATGAGTGACTAGAGTGGGGTAGAAATGAAGGTCACTGGAAGGGAAGAGGGCAAGGAATTGACATATAGCTTGCAGTGACCAAGGAAGACTATATACCAAGAACAATGCTTAATGCTGTAAATGCTATCATTTAATTCTCATAACACCCCTATGTTGTTGTTGTGTGCCATCAAGTCAACTCTGACTCATAGTAACCTATGAGACAGAGTAGAACTGCCTGATAGTGTTTCCAAGGCTGTAATCATGTGGAACCTGGGACATAGACCAAGAGGCAGTCATTTGAACAGAACAAGGGAATATTGTGTGCTTCAAAATCAGGAAAGGTATGTGTCAGGGTTGTGTCCTTTCACCACACTTGTTCACTCTGTATGCTGAACAAATAATGAGGAAGAACAGGGAGTTAGGATTGGAGGAAGACTCCTTAACAACCTGGTATTTACAAATAGCCACTTTGTTTGCTGGAAGCAAAGAGGACTTGAAGCACCTGTTGAAGATCAAAGACTCTAGCCTTCAGTATGGATGACCCCTCAACAGAAAGACAGCCCAAATCCTCACAACTAGAGCAATAAACAACGTAATGAAAAATGGAGAAAAGATTGAAATTGTCAAGGATTTCATTTCATTTAGAGCCACAATGAATGCCCATGGAGGCAGCAGTCAATAAATCAAATGACATGTTGCATAAGGCAAATCTATTGCAACAGACCTCTTTAATGTGTTCAAAAGAAAAGATGTCACCTTGAGGACTAAGGTATGCCTGACCCAAGCCATGGTATTTTCAATAGCCTGATATGCATTGGAAAGCTGGACATTGATTAAGGAAGACCAAAGAAGAATTGATGCATTTGAATAATGATGTTGGCAAAGAATATTGAATATACCATGGGCTGTCCGAAGAATGGACAAATCTGTCTTGGAAGAAGGATAACCAGAATGCTCCTTGGAAGCGAGGATGGTGAGACTTCATTTCACCTACTTTGACCATGTGATCGGGAGCAACCAGTCCCTGGAGAAAGTCATTGTACTTGATAACGTAGAGGGTCAGCAAAAAAGAAGACCCTCAATGAGATGGACTGACATAGTGGCTGCTACAGTGGGCTCAAGCATGGCCATGGTTGTGAGGAAGGCAAAGGACTGGGCAGGGTTTCTTTCTGTTGTACATGGAGTGGGTATGAGTCAGAGCCAACTCCATGGTGCCTAATAGCAACAATAAAAATCTTTGTGGAAGCAGATTACCACAGCTTTTTCCAGCTGAACGGCTGGTGGGTTCAAACTGCCCACCTTTCAGTTAGCAGCTAAGTGCTTAGCCACTGAGCTACCAGGGCTCCTTCGAACACTCTCATAAGTCAATATTATGATTATCAACGTTTAATAGGTGAGACTGTTGAGTTTTAGGTCAAATTTTTAGTAAGTTGTATATCAAGAAAGAGCTCTGGTGGTGCAGTGGGTAAAGTGTTTGGCTGTGAACCAAAAAGCTGGTGGGTCAAATCCAAATGCCAAGATGAGGTGGTCTGTTTCTGTAAATTTTTACAGCCTTGGAAAATCTATGGGGCAGTTCTCCTCCATCCTAAAAGGTTGCTAAGAGTTGGAATCAACTCAATGGCAGTGGGTTTGGTTTGGGGTTTTGATACGTCAAGAGTTGGAACTAAGGTGATGCTGACTCCAAAACCTTTAAGAATGACATATACCTATGAAAATACTAGAGCATATTGGGGGCAAAGTTATACAAACTTCTTAGCCATAACCAAACACCTTGAGAGAATGAATCACTGGGCCTGGGAGCTCAGGAACATAGACCCTTTGGGGACCTCAAGGTCAATTGGCATAACATAGTCCGTGGAGACAATGTTGTATATCCTACTTTGGTGAGTAGTGATTGGGGTCTTAAAAGCTTGTGAGTGGCCATCTAAGGTGCAACTACTGGTCACTCCCCATCCAGAGCAAAGAAGAGTGAAGAAAAGAAAAAATGCATGGAAACAACTAGTCTAAAGGACTTATGGACCGTGGAAACCCCAGCCCCCATGACCCTGAGACAAGAAGAACTAGATGGTGTCTGGCTACCACTAGCAACTGCTCCGAAAGTGATCACAATAGGAGATCCTGGATCGAGTGGGAGAAAAATGTGGAATAAAATGCACAATCATAAAAAAAACAGGCTTACTGGTCTGCTAGAGACTGGTGGAACCCCTGACACTATGGCCCTTAGACACCCTCCAGGCCTGGAACTGAACTCACCCCGGTGGCTCAAGTTTCAGCCAAACAATCAGCCAACCTATAAGGTGAACAGTGACACCAGGGAGGTATGCACTTCTTAGAACAATCAACCATAGGAGATCAAAAGGGCAGCATTCACCCAAGGAAGGCAGAAAGGGATAGGAAAGAAGGATGAAGGGGTGAGAAGGAAGGGAAATGGGAAACATACAGAGGAAGTGGGAAGAGAGTTGTTACATTGTGGTGACTGCAATCAACAAAAGAAAACAAAATGTGTATGAATTGTTGAGTTGAAAACCAATTGCTTTGTAAACTTTCACCCAAACTACAATAAAAAGTTAGAAAAAATAGAAGAATGACAATGCTCTGAGGCTGGCCTCAAATGAAACTCTAGTGTCAAGTTGAGGCAAAGAAGTGGCAGACTTAGCTTTGTAGTATCTGGGTCTCAGCATTTGGGATGCCTTTGTTCAGGAAAAGTTCTGGCAAACTCTTAGTGTCCAAGCAGGGGAATCGGTGGAGAGAATGTCAGTATCTGGTGGTTTCTAGGTCCTGGGATAGAGGAGTTTTTAGGAATTCCAGTAGAAGTATTTATCTTTCCTACCAGTGCCTTGTGCATAGTAGGTGCTCAGACGTCCATGATAAAATGAATTTGTATTTGAGCAAGAGCTATCTACAGACTCATCCCAGTAGCAG
>NW_006922483.1:282462-289789 GCF_000298275.1 Orycteropus afer afer | reverse complement strand
TTCTTCATTACATTGTGACTTCTACCTAAAGGAGCTGGCTTTGCCTTCTCATATCTCTGCATTCCTGTTTAAGAGCCACAGTGTCACATCGTGTAGCATTTTCTCAGTCTGATGCAGAGGAAATAGTCTATTGACTCCAGGCCCTTTGATCTTTTGGAAAATTGCTTAATTCTTTCAAGATGAGAATCAATCCCAAAACTGCTATAAAGAGACTCCAAAACCAAAAAAAACCCAAACCCATTGTCATCGAGTTGATTCTGACGCATAGTGACTCCCATCGGGTTTCTGAGGCTGTAAATGTTTACTGAAGTAGATAGTCCCATCTTTGTTCCATGGAATGGCTGGTGGGTTTGAACCACCAACCTCTGGTTAGCAGTCAAATGCCTTAGGCACTGAGCCACCAGAGCTCCTTGTTAAATAGACTCCAGGTATTAATATCCTAGAATTTCCTATATATTACAGTTACCTATGGCAAAGGCCCTTGTGTTGCTGTAGGTCAAACAGGGAGTTGGGGACAAATAAAATGAAGACACAAGAGTTTCTTTTAAGCCTTTGGATTGTGATAAGAGGTAACTTAAAAGAGCTGAGGCAAGTACTGTGGCTTGTCTAGTCACATGTGGAGACACGAAGGAGCTGACTTGGAACCCACAACTCCTGACTATTGAACTACTGAAAAAAAAAAACAAAAACCAAATTCACTGCCATCAAGTCGGATCTGATCCATAGCGACCCCTCCTTGGGTTTCCGAAGCGGTATCACTATGGAAGTAGATTGCCCAACCTTCTTTCCGAGGAGTGGCTGGTGGGTTTGAACCGCCAGCCTTCTGGTTAGCAGTCAAATGACTTAGGCACTTCACAAGATCTAGTGCTCTTTAAATTGCCCCCTGCATCCTGTCTTGGATAGGCTCTAGTGTATCCAGGAGAATGGTATATTAGGTGTGAATTTTGGTGGCATTGGTTAGTTGTTGGAGAGAGGGCTTCATATTAAGCATTGTGTTAACTGATTATTAAGGGACTTTGGTGGTGTTGTGGTTAAGGCATTTGACTGCTAACCAAAAGTTTGCCAGTTCAAATCCACCAGCCACTTCATGGGAGAATGATGAGGTAGTCTATTTCCATAAAGACTGACAGCCTTGGAAACCCTGTGGGGCAGCTCTATTCTGTATTCTGTGCTCTAGGGGCGCTGTGAGTCAGAATCGACTTGATGGCAGTGGCTTTGGTTTGGGCTTTGCTTCCATGAAGATTGACAGCCTTGGAAACCCTACGGGGCAGTTCCACTCTGACCTAAAGTGTCGCTGTGAGTCGGAATGGACTCCACGACAGTGAGTTTGGGTTTTGGTTTAGCTGATTATTAGAGAAGTGAATGGGCTCTAGTAGAACTGAATAAAATCTTATTTTTTTTCCCCCAATCTCTTCCTCTTCTACCCCTTTGTTTTCCACCCCTTTCCCTTCCTTTTCCCCTGAACCATGGATCCCACAGGTTGGTGCCTAAGAAGATGCTCTTCATACAAATGACCAACTTCTACATGCGCGGCCTTGGGCTGCTCTTCCTGGTCAGTATTTTCCCAGAAACAACTGGTCAAGGTGAATCAAGACGACAAGAACCGGGGGACTTTGTGAAGCAGGATATTGGCGGGTAAGGACCATTAACGCTTGAACAAAAAAAAGACTGTGATAAATGCTTGCCTCAGTCCAAAACCTCTGTTTCCCCCCTCCGCCCCAAGATGACCCCAACTACTCTGGTCCCTGAATCTTGGACATTACGCTGCATTGGGAAAAGACTAATTAACTCAAACTCTCTAGGTGGAAAGGAGTCGCACACTCCCTACCCCACTGAAAAATCTGCTCTGTAACTTCTTGAAAGCAGTTCCATTCAGCCTTTTGCTTCTAATTGTCACTCTTCTCTTTTAAGTTTGCAGCTTATCCCTTGCTGTTGACTCTGGCCCATTAGCATTTCAATGTGATCAAGAACCTCCCATCTTAAAAAAGAAAAAAAAAAAATCTCCCTTTCTTCCCTTTCTCAGCCATACTTCTTAAAGGAGTACTCAAAAAAACCAGAAATCAACAAAACAACAACCAAACTCACTGCCTTGGAGTTGATTCCCACAGTAAATCTTTACTTCCACCTTTCACGAGCAGCTGGCGGGTTATGAACCACCAGCCTTCTGGTTAGCAGTCAAATGCCTTAGGCACTACACCAGCAGAGCTCCTTCCTGAAAAGAAGTAGTCTACATTATTGTGTCTACTTCCTCACCTCCACTCACTTCTGCACCCATTGTTGTGTGACTTCCTACTCCAAGGCCCTAAGGCAACTTCTGTGCTCAGGATCACCAGCGTTGCTCTGTCCTTATATGACTCAATTATTTCTTTAGTAAGAAGTGGCAGCAATCACAATGGTTGACGCCTCCCTCCCTGCTTAGCACTTTTTTATTAGGAAATAAAGCATGCATATAAAACCATGCATACGTTGCAAATACATAGTTTAAGAACCATTCTTTCTTTGATTCCAGACACCACAATCCCTAATGTCTTAGACTAGGATCTCTAGGATTCATGAGTGAGGAAGTGCTCTCAGGAGAAGCCTATAAGGAAGTAAGGGAACCAAGGTAGGGAAGGACTAGAAGTAATGCCAAGGTGCGACTGCATTTGACGTCTGATCTTAATTTGACCCCATAGGGAAATGGGGAGCATGATTGGCACCACAGATTTGTCCCAGTTTGAGTCCAGGCGTCTGGGCTTTTGCATGCTCATGGCAGTCAGTCATTGCCTGTGACCCCCCGGGAGGAAAGCATATCCTCTCGGGCATTTTAGGATGAAGTGGCTCCCTTCAACTGGTGGTGAATGGGGATGGGTACCCTGGCTCAATAAAAGGGATCTAGGCGTGGTACCAAGAGTAAATACTGTCCCTCGTTTTCATCATACTTTTAAAGCTGTGCTTTCTACAATATTTCCCACAATATTTGATTTGTGATATAAAAATATTTGCAATCTCTTTTGCAATACTAAAAATCTTTTATAATTTTTTTATGGAATCTTCCTTTTTTCATCCCTCAGGTGTTGCTGTTTTTCTTTTTTTTCTGTTCCAGGTGCTCTTCTTAACATTACCAAAACCAAAAACCAAACCAAACTCACTGCCGTCAAGTTGGATCCGACTCATAGTGACCCCTTCTTTGGTTTCCATGGTGGTATCACTACGGAAGTAGATTGCCCAACCTTCCTTCCGAGGAGTGGCGGGTGGGTTTGAACCGCCAGCCTTCTGGCTAGCAGTCAAGTGCCTTATGCACTACGCCACCAGACCTCTCCTAAGTGATTGCATTCATTCACTTGACATGGTTTTCTTTGACAGTGTCTCTCTTTGCAATCTCCATTCTTAACTTCTCTCTAGCCACCAACTTCTTAAAGGAGGCACGTACAAAATTAGTGTCATCATCTCAGTCTCCCTCTCTCCCCCTGAAAAACAAGACAAAACAAACTAAACGAAACAGAAATAAACAAAACCTCTCCTCTTTCATTTCCCCATTTCAGTGAAATGGACCACCGTGTACCTGGTTGGTCAAGCCAGAAAGTTGGAATCATTTTTGGCAATTTTCTACCTTTCATTTTCCATATGGAATCAATTACCAAGATCTGTCATTTTACCTCCCACATATCCCTTGAACTCATCTGCTTCTTCCAACTTTCCTGCTGTCACCCTAATTTAATCCAATGTTCTTTTCCACTTGGGCTACTGCAAGTACCTCCAATTGGTCTTACTTTCTAAAGTCTTGTTCCCATGCACACTTTGTAGCCGGAGTGTTTCTTCTGTAATGCATGTTGAGTCACATCTACTCTGTTCCCTTCAATGATATCCTATGGTCTCTAGAATAAGGTCCAATTCCCTTAACATGATTTTCTAATGCCCATTGTGACCAAGCCTATTCCTACTTTGTTAGCCTGATTTCTTGGTTCTCCTGCCACCAAACTCTATGTTCCTCATCTGTGTTGAACTTCTTCTAGATTTTTAAAATCCCATCCCATCCAGTAAATATCATGACAAGAAATGACCCCTTAGCCTTGAAATATTCCAGTATTTTGTAGGACATTTTCTTCCTGGATGGTGCCTTTCCTTCTTTTTCCATTTGGCTCTTGTCTCATATTCTTGGAAGTATCTTGAAGTAGGACTCGGCTCTTGATTATTTCTGCAGAGTTGATTATCTTAATGTAGTCTAAGCCTTGCCATCTTCTTCTATTAGCATCTTCATAATGATTGCTGAGATTGAGGGCTACAGAACTGGGCTTAAATATCCTTAGACTCTTGGTACATGACGCCCTTTTTGTTCTTTCCTTCAATCTGAAAACCAAACCGATTATACCCTACTAACTCCTTATGTATCTTATTTCATTGGATCAGGATAGAGGGTCAAAATAAGATGGAGATTCTGTAAATGAATCTTAATTCTGCAAGTGCCAAAGCTCTTCTCATTTTGACTCGGAGAACAAAGCTTGCTGAAACGGTATACTTGCTTATCATCCTAAGCAACACTTTTGAGCAGAATTGCCCTTTTGCGTGGTGAGTTGTGCTCATTGTGAGGAACACCCATTATGTTCTTTCTGTGTCTGCTGGTTTCTTGCTGAGTCTCCATCTTTCGTGTCTGCTGTCAGTTTTTCTGTGTGCATTATGCCTGTCAGTTTCAAATGTCTCATTTCTTTGAGTTTAGAAAACAAAATAGCCAAATCTTTTAGTAATTATGTTAAAGAGGAGTCCAAGAGATTCGGCTGAAAAAAATAGAGTGAAGTGTTTGATGACTAAAAGTTTCAAGAATTTAGAAACTTTTTTTTTTCCGGTTTGCTTTCCTCCAAGTTCAGTGCAATTAATGCTTTGGAGTGATGAGACTAACTTTGAAAATAAGCTTGACTTGGAATGTGAGGGGTGGCACTTTATTTGTATTCGACAGAAATAAGGGAACCAAGACAATGCTAAAATATATGATACGTGTTGGTAGTCCTTATACTTAGCCGAGCTGCTACTTCTTTCTGTTTGTTTTCATATCCTTGATGATATTTTTGTGTGGTGAAAAAAATCTATTTGCTCCGTTATTTTATCCACTTCTGATGGTTTGTTCAATTTAATCACCTGGGTTGACTGCCACAACAGCATCAACAATCAATAATGGTTTATTGACCAGGACTTTCAGTATGTGTCAGCAAGGAGGCAAGTTCCACACCTTGTTGTTTAGTGGTTCTGGGGGCAGGGCCTAAGAACCTGCATTTTATCAGATGTCCCAGACGGTTTGGATGTAAGGACTCTTTGTGCAGTGGTCTAGGAACACGTCTCTGTTTTCTAGGCGCTAACAGTGTACTTAGGGAGTGGGATTCTGGAATAGAACAGCACAGAAGGATAAACTCATAAAGATCCAATCTCATCTTCACTAGATACATGAAGATACTGAGGCCCAGGACAAGCAATTGACTTACTCAAGATCATAGAGCAAATGAATAGTAGAGCCAGGTCTAGAACATCAGGCCTCTGATTCCCAGACCCATATTCTTTTTTTTTTTTTTTTTATTGTGATTTGGGTGAAAGTTTACAGAGCAAATTCACTTTCCATACAGCAGTTCACATACACGTTGTCTTATGACATTGACTACAATTTACCACAATGCAACAGCTCCCCTCCCACTTCCTCCCGATCATTACCGCTTCCCTGTATCCATCCCTCCATGCACTCCTGCCCCCTGAACTGTCTCCTTGTGCATAAACAGCCCTTCTTTCTCCCATGATTGATCTCTCCAAGCAGTGTATCTACCTCGGTTAAATGTTCAACTCATATGCCTGTCTTTTGTTTGGCTGGAAGCCACAGGTGTGGGTTCAATTCCAGACCTGAAAGGCAGCTAGGGGCCACAGTTTCAGAGGTTCCATCAGGCTCTATTAGACTAGCAAACCTGGTACCCCCCTTTTTTTTCAAATAATTTTGAGTTTTGTTCCACATTGTTCTCCCACTCTATCCAGGATCTCCTACATAGATCCCCCTCTGAGTGGTTGACAGTGGTAGCTGGGCACCATCTAGTTCTTCTGGTCTCATAGTCGTATAGGCTGTGGCTCGCGTGATGTACCAGTTGCTTGGACTAATTGTTTCCATGAATCTTTGGAATTCCTCATTCCTTGCTCTGGATGAGGAGAGACCCATTGTTGCATCTAGATGGCTGCTTGCAACCTTTTAAGATCCCAGTCACTATTCGCCTAAGTAGGAGGTGGAACAATGTTTTGTGCCAATTGAGCTTGATGTCCCCTGTGACTATGGTCCCGAGCCCACAGGTCCAACTACTTGCTCCCTCCGGGTAGCTTGCTGTGATCAAGAAGTGACCACAACCTTGTCCCTTGTCAGCTCTACTATACACTTTGTAATTCTTACAGAATATAGTAATACACTTGTAGAAACATTCAGACCCATATTCTTGAGGGAATGCTACAGCAACAATTTCAGCTTCACAGAATAAAGAAATTCTTATAGTCCTGCTTCTTGCTCCAGTATTTTGGCCATCAGAAAATGAGAGCTATATACGTGAACAGTGTTAAATTCAACCATTATGCAATTGGCATTTTTCCGGGTCATGCTGGTCAAATATAAGCAATTTCATAATGGGTCAGTGTACAACATCACCAAAGTAACAGGTAAGTGCCAAATGGGTCCTCTATTCAGAGCTGACTGTAATTGGTTGAAACTTGAGATCTGTATCAGTCTGGGTCCCAAAAAAACAAGATGGGGCATTGCAATTCGGATCATTTGAGGACAGCAAATTTGCAAAGGGACTGTTTATGAAGGTCTGAGCTGGGTGTAGGGAAACCACAAAAAGATGGGGCAAGAAGCTAAAGGTGGCCATGGCAGACATGTGTGTAAAACAAGTTTCCCTGGAAGACATAACAACCTTGGGTGGAGGCAGTAGTCAGCCCGAGACGGCTTCACTGGGAGGAAGCCAGGGGATGAAATGCCTAGACTTCATTCTCCTTCCTGCCTTGGGTCTTTGCCCAAGGAGGCCGAGCCCAACTTGATGCCAGAGGGCAGAGGGGCCCTATTGGTGTAATTCAGATAGGTCAGCCTTCTTTTGTTTTCTTTATTATTATTATTATTAATGTTTTTCTGTGGTTTAGGTCAAAGTTTACAGAGCAAATTCCTTTAGACGCACATTGTTTTGTGAAGCTGGTTGCAATCAATCCCCGCAATGAGTCGGCGCTTTCCTCACTCCACCCTGGCTTCCCTTTGCCCATTTGCCCAGTTGGCCTGCTCCTTCCTGCCGTCTTCACTTTGCTTTTGGTAAATGCTGCCCCTTTGGTCTCGTCGAGTTGATTG
>NW_006922483.1:273465-282362 GCF_000298275.1 Orycteropus afer afer | reverse complement strand
AGGCTTGGAGCTTGTGTAAGGGCCACACTGTCAGGGGTTCCACCAGTCTCTATTAAACCAGTAAGTCTCATCTTTTGATGAATTTGAATTTTGTTTGCCATTTTTCCCACTCTATCTGGTACAATCTACTTCTGTAGTGATACCACCTTGCAAACCTAGGAGGCATCTCTATGAGTCAGATCCGACTCAACGGCATTGATTTTGGTGTTTTGGTTGGTGAGTCAGAGCAGTGGGTGGTGGTAGCCAGGTACCATCTGGTTCTTCTGGTCTAAGGCTAGTGGAGACTGTGGTTCATGTGGGCCATTAGTCCTTTGAACTAATTATTTCTTTGAATCTTTGATTTTTTTTTTCACTCTTCTTTGTTCCAGATGGAAAGAGATCAATAGTTGTAACTTAGATGGCGGCTCTCAAGATTTTAAGATCCCAGCCACCACTCACCACAGTAGGATATAGAACATTGTCTTTGTGGACTGTGTTATGCCAATTGACCTAGGTGTCCTCTGAGACTATGGTCCCTAGCCCTCAAGTACAACATCTCAAGCCCAGGAGGTGTTTGGTTATGGCTAAGAGGTTTTCATGACTGGACTTCCTGTGTGCTCTATTATATACATAGGTATATTTGCAGCATGTACAAATGTCAATGTAAGACTATCTGCTGCCCACCCATATGTGTAGGTGCCCTCCTACCTCTGTTCAGTTGACATAACCAGCTGTGTATCCACATGTACACTATTGTTTGAGTGTACCGTTGTTGCAGGATTGTATATGAAGTAGTATTTGCCTTTGTTGCCCTTTACTCCTGTGTACCTTTCAGTGTCTTCCTTTGCCTTGGTTATGTTGCGCTGACTTCCGCCATGTGCCCAAAATTAGCATTCTCTGCTGTCTAGTTCCTGACTTTCCCTCCCACGTCCTGCCATGCCTGCAGTTATTGTTGCTGTTGGGTGCCATTGAGTCGACTCTGACTCATAGGGACCCCATATACAACAGAACAGAACCTTGCCCAGTCCTGCACCAGCCTCACAGTCATTGCTATACTTGAGCGCAACATTGCAGCCATTGTGCAAATCCATCTCTTTGAGGGCCTTCCCCTTTTTCGTTGACCCTCCACTTTACCCAGCACAATATCCTTCTCCAGGGACTGGTCCTTTTTGATAACGTGACCAGAATATGAGAGCTGAAGTCTGGCCATTCTAGCTTCTAAGGAGCATTCTGGCTGCTCTTCTTCCAAGACAGATTTGTTCGTTCTTCTGGCAGTCTGTAATATTTTCAGTATTCTTCACCAACACCACAGTTCAAATGCATCAACTCTTCTGCAGCCTTCCTTCCTCATCATCCAGCTGTCACGTCAAAACACTATGGCTTGGATTGGGCCGTGTCCTGTAACCCTTAAAGAATGTTTCTGTCTGTGTGTAAACTTTTTTTTTTTTTTTACCTTTCCTTTTCCTCCCATTGCTGGTAACCATCAAAGCATGTTACTTTCTGTGTGAAATTTTTTTTTTGGCTTTTTATAATATTTGTCCTTTTGTGGCTGATTTATTTCATTGAGTGGAATGTTGTCCAGGTTCATTCATGTTGTGTGGTTCTCATCATCATTATTCTTTACCACTGCGTAGTATTCCAATATGTCTGTACCACAGTTTGTTTATCCATTCACCCATTGATGGGCACTAGCCTTTTCCATCCTTTTGCTACTGTGAACAATGCTGCAATGAACATGGGTGTGTATCAGGTCAGCCCTCTAAGAAAGAGAATAGGGTGGAAAAGAATGGATAACATGTAGAAGAACAAATGAAGGATTTTGGGTGCAAACCCTCATATTTACATGGGTAAGACTAGAATGTAGACCGTGGTTTTGGAGGCTGGTGGCAGTATCAGCATTTTCTTGGATCAAGATTATATGGTGGTGGTGTTTTATACTGATGATGAAAATGGGGATAATCGGTGCTATGAATTGAAGAGGAGATGTTGGGAGGTTACATATTTGTTTCTGCATCACATAGATAGTCCGACTTGGTGCCACTGCTCTAAAGGTTTCAGTTCTTATAATCTTCGGTGTTAATTTTGAAAGCCCTCTCAATCTAAGAATATGCTGGCGTCTGATGCCACATGCACCTTTACTATGATTTGAGGTATAAGTATGAAGAGTGCAGTCCCTTCCATGTGCATATAGTCTCTATTACAGAATCATTGCATCAGTGACTCTTAGCATTGGATCATCAAACCTTAGATTCTCAGCACCAGATATAGGACCTGAGAGGCTGTCAGTCCTAGCTCCCACCCTGGGGAGAAATCCCTTCTGAGTGATGCTTAATGGTAGATCTACCAATCTGAAGGCTTCCTTTGACAAACTGTAGTACATTTGGGACATGGTCTGTTTTAAGTTGGGGCATTGCTGCTTCTGTTCATATACTGACGCCTGTCTCTAAGGTCTGGTACTTGTTAGTTTCTCATTCATAATAAACGTGTACTCGCCAGGTCTTCCTGCATGTGTGTAAAGCAATGGTTTTCAGTCACTAAGAAGTCACCTGTCACTTTAACTCAGCAAATCAAGTGAGTGTGAGCATGTGAGCAGGTGGGGCACATGTGGAGGGTGTGCACACATTCCAGTTCCATACCCAGAGTCTCGAGAAGCTATTTAAAAAGGGATAGCTGTCTTTTTTAGATGCTCTGGCATATTATAACCAGAAATCATGTTGTTTTTTTCTTCATGCGGCTTCTGTAGAGACAGTAGAATGGCTGTTACTGAATTCCGGGTGTTTCTGGTTCCCTTCCCAGTATATAACTGACACCTGTAGTGCTAAAGCTTTGGTTAGACCTTTCCACTTATGGAAGAGTCTGGGGTTCGAAAGTTCATAGATGGTGGTGAGTAATATACTTTGACTATGATTTTTCCTCAGAGAGGGCAGTGGTGGAGTTTGCAGATGAAACAGTACACTGGGAAAGCATAGCAGAGGGTTGGGAATGTCAGGGAAGGAGTTTGAATGTTATTTGGAAGCTGTGAAAAGTTGTGGAAGGTTTGTGAGCAATACAGAAACCTGACCTGAGCTGTAGTTTTCAATATCTTCTACTTTAAGGAATCTGTTCTCCCCCAGGAGATGATGCACAATGAGGAAAAATGCCATCTTTTAAGGGAAGTCAGTTCCTCCAGTCTTTGGCTGGTAGAATGAGCTGCCTCAGCAACTGCCCATCCATGCGGCTCCTGCTTCCCTCTAACCTCAACACACGTGGCACCCCTGGGGTTGAACTCATGCTGTTATTGCCACCATTCCGAATGGAATTCCCAGCGGGTCAGTGAACTTGACTGTGCTGCATAGCTTAAAAGTGTATGTCTTTCCAAGGTTCCCCATTGTGTTTTCAGGAGATTTTTTTCATGGGGGGGGGGAGGAATAATCATCCCTCATGTAGATATTGAGCGTTTCCGTTTCTAAAGCAATTTTGCATTTATCATCTTGTCTACTTTCTTCTCTCCAGAACTTTCTTAACAAGGGTGTTATTATCCCCATTTTACATGTAAGGAAACAGGTCACATCATCAGTTGCCTGGTGGTAGAATCAGGACTGGAGCTCTGGTCATTTGACTTCAATCCGTGGACTTGCACATATCCTATCTTTGTGGTTGTTTTGAGGTGTCATTGAGTCACTTCCAACTCACAGCGACCCTGTATACAACAGAACAAAACCCTACCCAGTCCTGCGCCAGCCTCACAATCGTCACTAGCCTTGAGCCCATGGTCGTAGCTACTGTGTCAATCATTCTCATTGAGGGCCTTCCCCTGTTTCATTGACCCTCTACTGCTCCCAAGCATGATATCCTTCTCCAGGGACTGGTCCCTTCGGACAACATGACTGATGTAGTAGAGATGAAGCCTGGCGAATCTCCCTCCTAAGGAGCATTCTGGCTGTATTCCTTTCAAGGAAGATTTATTTGTTCCACTGGCAGTCCATGGTATTTTCAGTATTGTTCACCAGCACCACAGTTCAAAACCATCAATTCTTCTTTGGTCGTCCTTATTCATTGATCAACTTTCACATGCATATGAGGCGATTAAAAAGACCCTTCCTTGGGTGAGGGATACCTTAGTCTTCACCTTTGTTCTTCAACACTTTTAAGAGGTCTTTTGCAGCAGATTTGCCCAGTGCAATATGACATCTGATTTATTTTTTTCCTTTTTTTTTTTTTTTTAAATTGTGCTTTAGGTGCAAATTTACAGAGCAGAGTTTGTTTTACATTCAACATTTCATGTACATTTGGTTTCACTCCCCAATTACCATCCCCAACCCTAACCCACTCACATCCCCTCCTTTCCCAGTAATCCCCCGTGCCCCTCACTGTTATGTTCTCCTGTGTGTCCTGCATTTCCTCCGTGTGAATGTTGTCCCTCTGGTGCCCCACGGTCGATTGCTGCAAGGGGTGCATCTCCATAGAGTAGGTGCATCGCCCTGGGTTGAGTGGTCTGCATGTACTGTACTGAGAGCCAGCCCTTGGGAGTAAGTTTTATTCCAGGCTTGAAGTGTATCCCAGGGCCATACTCTTGGGGGGTCCCACCAGACTCCATCCAATCAGTAGTTCTGGTCATTATTGTGTTTTTGGATTTTGTTCCATGTTTTTCCTCCCAGTCTATCTAGGATCTGACATCTGATTTCTTGACTGCTGCTTCCATAGGTGTTGATTGTGGAAACAAATAAAATGAAATCCTTGATCACTTCATTCTTTTCTCCTTTTATTGTGATGCTGCTTATTGTCCAGTTATGAGGATTTTTGTTTTCATTATGTTGAGGTGTCATCCATACTGAAGACTGTAGTTTTTGATCTTCATCAGCAAGTGCTTCAAGTCTTCTTCAATTTCAGCAAGCAAGGTGGTGTTATCTGCATATCACAGGTTGTTAATGAGTCTTTCTCCAATCCTGATGCCACGTTCTTCTTCATATAGTCCAGCTTCATGGATTATTTGCTCAGCATACAGATTGAATAAGTATGGTGAAAGGATACAACCCTGGCACACACCCTTCCTGATTTTAAACCATTCACTAGCCCCTTGTTCTGTTTGAAGGACCGCCTCCTGGTCTATGTGTAGGTTCCTGATGAGCACAATTAAATGTTGTGGAATTCCCGGTTTTCTCAATGTTATCCATAATTTGTTATGATCCACAGAGTTGAATGCCTTTTCATAGTCACTAAAACACAGATAAACATCTTTCTAGTATTCTCTGCTTTAGGACTTGGACTTGGAGTTGATTACCTGTCTCATCATGGGGAATAAGTACATCCAGCTGCCCAGCCACTCAAAAGCAAACCCAGCCAAGTGGACACACAACTTCACTACCACACCATGATTCTGACTTCTCCCCAAACTGCCTTTGGACTGGCACAAGCTACAGCATCTTTAACTTGTTGCAGTTCAGTTGCTGAAGAATTCTGATTTGGGTTCTAGGTTAAACTACCTTCTAGCTGTCCATGTGATAATTTAATGTACATCAATAGAAAAATGATCAGTAACGAAGTGTAAAATAAGAGCAATCTATGGAAAATCATTCTGGACTGATATTTAGCATCCCTTTTGACTGAAATGTTTGCAAGTTCTCACTGAAGGAAGCTGTTGATGTAGCATCACCGAGTCAGCAGGGGATGGCTGTGCATTCTCAGGGAAGGTAGAAGTGGAGTAAAAGAGGCAGCCCGGTGTTTTGGCCCCATGTTTGGAGATGTTGGATCCAAATTCTAGTTCTCCCATGAGCTATCAGAGTAACAAAACATCATCTCCAGGGACCTCAGTATTCCCATCGATAAATACACCTGGAACAGGTAATCTCTTAAGTGCTTTATAGATCCTCCATGACTCTGTGAAGATTCTCTTTTCTCCCCTCTCTCAATAATCCAAGAAATGTTTTATTCATTCAATTCATAGACTTAATTTCCAAAAATTGAGTTAGGCTAACCAAGGTCAAGATTCCTCACAGTGAGTGTTAGAGGATAATGAGAAAGAAGTTTGTACAAAATCAGCTGAGCTGCCACAGTCTTCCTCCCCGGAGCCCATGTAACTTGGATTGAGCCAAGAGTGGGACTGTCACCTGATAGGGTCTCTGTTATTTACCTCTTTGGCACATTGATGTCAGTTTGTTACCTCTGCACTACAGCTCCCTCTTTCTTCCCTCTTATCAGTGGGGCATCCTATCATTTCTAGTGCTCTGTCCACTCATCTCTGCTCTCGACTGGGTTCCAGCCTCTCTGGTTCAAATTTTCCTTATTGGCTTTTGGCTGAAGGGGTGACAATGTTTAGTTGTTAATATTTACTTATGAATAATACATTCCAGTGCATAAAATGCAATTTAGAAAAAGAGAAAACAAACTTTGAATACTTCTAGGTGTTAGACATTGAGCCTGACATTTTTAATATATTACATTCTTTAACGGGAGCTCTGGTATCGTAGTACCTAAGGCACTTGACTACTAACCAGAAGGCTGGCGGTTCAAACCCACCAGCCACTCCTCGGAAGGAAGGTTGGGCACTCTACTTCCGTAATGATACTGTGTCGGAAATCCAAGGAGGGGTCACTATGAGTCCGGTCCGACTTGATGGCACATAACAACAGAATTATATGACTTGCTTAAGGTCACGTAATTAATAAATTCAAATGCATGTTTCCAGACTCTTTCAGCTTAGGTCCCTTTTTCTTTCCCTGTGTGTCCATTTTGCATTTGATTCTCTCAGTGACCCTGTAAGGGAAACAAGGGAGACATTACTAGCTTCGTTTTAATTCATTTTGTTTTCTATCACAACATCTAGAATAGTAATACGTACATAGTGGGCACTCAATAAAAAGGAACTGAATGATTAGATGAATTTAATTAGGTCTGTGAATTAAGGAAATAGGGGTTCAGAATGACTCTCGCAAGGTTACCAGCTAGAGAGTGGCAGTTGGGAGTGAGAACTGTTCAGTTCAGATGTTTCTTCTATTCTGTAGATTCCGTCTCAGAATCTTTCCGGAACTGACCCATTCTCACTGCTAGGGATGAATACTGGTGGGCAGACATACTGACTGCCTCTTAGGACTCCATCTGAACCTTTATCTTGGGTCTTTTATGGCCCTAATTAACTGAGTTCTAGGGTAGTTGTTTTGTGCCAATTAATGTCAATCTTCTGGATCCAGGGTAAGAATGGGGAAAAGTGATAGCCAAGGAGATACAGTACAGTAACTTGCCTAATGATCTACCCCAAATCATGAGTACAGCTGGCCCTAGGACCCATGGTTTCAGACCGCTCGTCCATTACTTGATTCTACACCACACTTTAGACCCTTGGCAACAGGACCTTTCTCTATTTCTAGTCCCCTCAAACCTCACCATGCTCCTCCTCACAAAGTGAAAGTGTCAGTCATAGTGTCTGTCCTGATTCGGTGCTTGGTAAAGCGCATAGCACTCTGAAAGGCTTGCAGGAGAAGCAGGCCATCGCTTCTGGACACTAGGAGGTTAGGAAATGTGGACTATTGCCCTGTTTCTGCCCCTCACTAGCAATATGACCGGTGCACATCTGGTTTCCTCTCTAAGCTTCAGTTACCCCTTGTGTAAAATGAGACACATTAGAGAATCTGTTAAAAATCTTGGTGGCTCTGACATTTGATGCACTACGACTGCTTGGGTGCCCTGTCTACATAGGGTGAGGGTGGGAGTAGATTAGATGCAATTCAAGGGTCTGCCTAACTCTGCTGTTCTGGGAGCCTCTGTGTCTATAGGCTACAAGAGGGATATGTTCCCAGTAACAATTTTTTCCTTCTTTATTTTGAGGCCTGTTCGTTCATGCAAAAAAATTTGATGAGGATCAAATGTGTGCCAGAAAATTCTGTCAAGGATTTTTGCTCGTGTTTCTCCCCTGCTGGAATGTCTGGCACAGCCCATAGTGACGTGGAGTAAGAGCTCAGGGGTCCCGACCACTGTCTGCCTCCTGCACAGGCAACCATTATGACACATGGGAAGTGCTTGCTGGCTTGCTTAAGACCTAGGGCTAGTCAACTTCTTCAGTTTACTGATTGGAATCTTCTTGAGTTAAAATGCTTACACAAGTCATTGTTTCCCATTAAGCACTGCTGTTTTCTTCTCTTTTTCCTGTACTATCCAGACTCTCTCCTAAGCATGCCCCAGATATTCCTGATGACAGCACCGACAACATCACTATCTTCACCAGAATCTTAGATCGCCTTCTGGACGGCTATGACAACCGGCTGCGACCTGGGCTTGGAGGTCAGTTATTACTTTCAGATAATTTCTTTGGCTTTTGTCATCTAACAAGTTTCACAAGATGCCTGCCATAGTCTGTTGATCAATGGGGTTACTGTAAAGCTGAGTTTCTTCCCTCTGAATATTGGAAATTAGTTCTAATCTTTTATTTCAGTGGGTGATTTTCCCGGTTTGGTTTTGGAAAGTTCTGGATTACTTCCATGTACAAAATTTTTCTCTTCCTGGCCAAGTATCAACTCTTGAAACATCACCTGAGACTATCATGGGTCCAAATGTCTCATCCCCAGTGAGTGAGCAGTTAGATCAATGAATCTGGGGTATTTTACTGTAACATTTTGGCTAAGCCATTTCTGGTATCAAAATATCAATACAAGACTGGATGAAAAGTGAAGCCCAATACAGCTGAGAAACATGCCTTTGTACCACAAACCCTGAGCACATATCAGCCTGACACCCCAAAGAGAAGCAATCTAATGCCTAAACTCACTGCCGTCGGGTCAGATCATAGCGACCACTCCTTGGGTTTCCAAGGTGAGCTCTTAGCTGGCAGTCAATATGATGGAAAGGAGGTAGATGCGTTGCAATATATCATGGGCTGTATTGAAAGGGCAAGTATTTAGAAAGGGTGGGCCAAGTCAGTTTGGCCTTTGTCTCTTTTTGTAAGTAAC
>NW_006922483.1:268263-272689 GCF_000298275.1 Orycteropus afer afer | reverse complement strand
GTGGCTGGTGGGTTTGAACCACCAGCCTTCTGGTTAGCAGTCAAGTGCTTTAGCCACTATGCTACCAGAATTATGTGGCCTGAAAATGCAATTGTTCTGAAGTTGAGAATCAGTGTTTTATTGGAACACAGCCATGCCCATTTGTTTATAAATTGTCTATGGCTGCTTTACGAGTTCTGGTGGTGCAGTGCTTAAGGCATCTGACTGGTGAGCAGAAGGTTGGTGGTTCAAACCCACCAACCACTCTGCGGAAGGTTAACCTGCTTCCATAAAGATTTACCATGTTGTAGACCAAATGAGGGTCACTATGAGTTGGAGTGGACTCGATGGCAGTGAGTTTGTTTTGTTTGTTTGTTTGTTTGTTTTATGGCTGCTTTGGTGGTACAATGACAGAGATGAGTAGCTGCAACAGAGACTAAATGGCCTGCAAAGCCTGATAATTACTATCTGACCCTTTACAGAAACAGTTTGGTGACCCCTGCTCTATGCTAATTCCTATTCTCTATGCTGCTCACTTCCAACCTGAAGTACAGTATGCATCTCTGGAATCTATACTGTAAAAGGGGTAATGACCAATTGAAGCATGATCAGAGAGTGGGCCAGTTAGTATGGTGACTCAGAAACATCTTCAATAAGAAGCAAGTGGAAGGAGCACTGCAGATAAGAGAAAATTGAGGGACAATCTGAGCATTGTCTTTAAGCATCAGAAGGGCTGGCAAGCAGTAAAGGCAATTAACTTGTTCTCTGTGGTCTTATGGGTAAAATCGGCACTCCCACTCCTGGATAGAGTGGGAGGAAAAACGTGGAACAAAATCCAAAAACACAATAATGACCAGAATTACTGGTCAGATGGAGTGTGGTGAGACCCCCAGTACTATGGCCCTGGGATGCACTTCGAGCCTGGAATAAAACTCACTCCCAGGGGCTGGCTGTCAGCCCAATAGTAAATAAGATGTACATGCAGACCACTCGACCCAGGGTGATGCACCCACATACTCTATGGAGATGCATCCCTTGGAGCAATGGACCATGGGGCACCAGAGGGGCAACATTCACACGGAGGAAATGCAGGACACACTGGAGTGCATAACTATGAGGGGCATGGAGTAGGGTGTTACTGGGCAGGGAGAGGAGGAGACTGGGTTAGGGTTGGGGATGGTAGTTGGGGAGTGAAACTAAATGCACATGAAATGTTGGATGTAAAGGGAACTCTGCTCTGTGAACTTACACCTAAAGCACACACACACACACACACACACACACACACACATTGGCACTATAAGGAAGGTGGGAGTTGAAGGTGCTTAGATGTAAGGTCTGCCTCCGGAAGCATGGAGGCCCTCCTCATGGACCAGGGGAAGCAGAGGATTGGCAGCCAGTTGGGAGGCTGCAGAAGAGATTCAGGTGGGGGGGTATAGAGAGAGGTACGAAGTGACCTTTGAAAGTGTACTTCTTCTATGAGATTCTGTGAGTCTCTGCTATATACTGACCGCAGAGCTAATAAATGATGGGATTGATAGTTCATATACAGAAATGCACAAACTACGATAGTAATTTGCATGATAAAATAACAAAATGAATTTTTAAACCTGGTGTTTTGTCTGCGGAATTCATATCATTTATAGTTTGCCTGGACAGGTGTAACTTAATTTTAGTCATATATTGGAAATAAACTAGGGAATTTTTCCATTTCCCACATATTTTCAGGGGAAAGATTTTTTTTTTAAATTGTGATTTGGGTCAAAACAGAGCAAATTCGTTTTCCACTCAACAGTTCATACACATTTTGTTTCGTGACATTATTTGCAATCCCCGCAATATAGCAGGTCTTCCCACTTCCTCCCTGTGGTTACTGTTTTTGCCCCTGTGTCTTTGTTTCCTATGTATCCCTGCCCTCTGAGCTCTCTTCTTGTGCAGGTTCTGCCCTTCTGATCTCCCGTGGTTGGTCACTCTAAGGAGTGGAACTGCCTGGCATAATTGTTCACCTCGTAGGCCTGCCTATCGTTTGGCTGCCAGTTGAGTGGCAGGGGTCAAGTTCAGTTCCTAGCTTGAAGAGTGTCTAAGGGCCATAGTCTTGGGGGTCCACCAGTCTTCAGCAGACCAATAAGCTTGGTCTTTTGTATGATTTTGAGTTTCGTTCCACATTGCCCCCCAGTCTACCCAGGACCTCTTATTGTGATCCCTTTCAGAGTGCCCAGCTGTGGTAGCAGGGTACTAGCTCATTCTTACGGTCTCAGGGCCATATAGACTGAGGTTTCTTGGACTAATTGTTTCCATGCATCTTTGATTTTCTTCACTTTTCTTTGCTATGGATGAGGAGAGACCATTTGTTGCATCTTAGATAGCCATGCACAAGCTTTTGAGACCCCAGTTGCTGCTCAATAAAGTAGGATGTAGAGCAACGTTTTTGTGTAGTATGTTATGCCAATTGACATTGATGTCTCAGGGAAAAGATACTGAAATCAAAATGCTTCCATGCACTTCAAAATATTTGTTGAGTGCTTCTAGTGTTCTAGGGACAATAGTAGGCTGTGGCAATGGACCTGTGAAGCAACAGGAGTAGTTTCTCTCCTAACAGAGCTTAATATCTTTTAGGAAAATAACAGTTGACAAACAATTACAATAAAATACATACTGTGTCTTGTGTTAGATGGCCCTCAATGAGACGGATTGACATAGTGGCGGCAACGATGGGCTCAGGTATAGCAAGGATTGTGAGGCTGGCGCAGGACCAGGCAGTGTTTCATTATGTTGTATGTAAGGTCATTGTGAGTTAGAGCTGACTCAATGTCACCTAACAACAACAACAACCCCCAGTAAGATTCGGAACAAGGAGAAAAAAAAAAATAAAAGTTAGGAACAGGGTAAAGATGCCAGCTATCACTACTTCTATTCAAAATTGTACTATAAGCTCTAGTTGTACAATAAGGCAAGGAAGAAAATAAAATCAACAGATCAAAAAAGAAGAAATAAACAGTCTTTATTGGTATAGGACATGATTGTCTATGTAGAAAATCCTAATGAATCTACAAAAAAATGTGGCAGGATACAAGGTCTCTTGACAAAAAGTAGTCATATTTTGAGATAATAACAGCAAATAAATGGACATTTAAATTGAAAAACTATAAAATATGAAATTTATAGAGATAAAACTAACAAGAGTTAGATATGACCTATACACTGAAAAGTGCCAAATGCTGGTGAAAGATTTTAAAGAAGACACATAAATGGAGGTACAGAACGTGTTCATGGATCAAGATTCAATATTAAGATGTCCATTCTCCTATCAATGTATAGATTCAATAAATTCCCAATCAAAGTTCCAACAGGAATTTTGTACAAATTGCCAGCCTGATTCCAAAATCTGTATGGAAATGTGAAAGCCCTACAATAGCCAAAACAACTTTGAAAAGGATGGACAAAATTGGATGAGTTGCTGTAACTGATTTTAACTCTATTGTTAAATGCTTCAGTAATCAAGGCAGTGTGATATTGGCATAAATACCACACATAGCTCAATGGAAAAGAACAGATTACAGAAACAGATGCATGCATAAATAGAGTTTCTACAAAGGTTTCATGCCAATTCAATGGGGGAAATTTATCTTTTGGACAGACAAGTGATGCTTTCACTAATACCACGAGAAAGCTGCAAACTTGTATACTTACTCATTTCATTTATAATGTTTATGTACCATTTTCTGTGCCTTTAAATATTTGAAAAATGATTTTGTCCAGATATTGTAGAAGAATCAATGAGTTTGAAGATTGATTAAAAGAGATTATCTAATTTTAAAAACGTAGAGAAGAATGATTAAAACAGAAATAAAAACAGAACCTTAGATACCTGTGGGACAGCAGCAAGCATACGAACAGTCATGTCATGGTAGTCTCCGAAGCAGAGGAGAGAGAAAACAGGCCCCAAAATGTTTGAAGAAATAATAGTTGAACACTTCGCAAATTTAGTGAAAACCATTAATCTATAGACCAGGAAGCTCAACAAACACCGAGTAAGATAAGCACAAAAAGACCCACACTTACATTCATTACAGACAAGCAATGGAAAGACCTAGAGAAAATCGTGAAAGAAGCAAGAGAAAAACTCATCATGTACGTGGCAGCATCAGTATGGTTAACAGGATTCTCATCAGAAATACTGAAAGTGAGAAGACAGTAGAATAACATAGCCAAAGGTTTGAAAGAATAAAAAACACCTTGTCAACAAAGAAGAAGCTCTGGCGGCCTATTGGTTAAAGCGTTTGTCTGCTAACCAAAAGGTTGGCACTTTGAACCCATCAGCCACTCTGTGTGACAGGAAGCTGAAGCAGTTTGCTTCTGTAAAGATTTACAGCCTTGGAAACCTTATTAAGCAATTCTACTCTCTCCTAAAGAGTCTCATAGAGTCAAAATTGATGCAATGGCAGTG
>NW_006922483.1:265208-268163 GCF_000298275.1 Orycteropus afer afer | reverse complement strand
TTTTCAAAAATGAAGTAAAAATAAAAACATTCCTAGAAAACAAAGGCTGAGAGAATTCATTAGGAGCAGACCCGCCTGTGATGGTTAAGGTTCTGTGTCAACTTGGCTGGACCATGATTCTCAGTGGTTTGGCAGTTATAGTGTAGTGATCCCCCATGATGAAATCTGCTATAATGTGATCACCTTGGTGATGAGATCTATGAGCAGGCAGTCAGTTAGTTGAAAGGGACTTTTCTTGGGGTGTGTGGCCTGCTTCCAGTATAGATGGACCTTCTAGCAAAGCTCTCTAGCTTTTTGCTCCATCTCGATCCTGCGTCGGGATCGTCATCATCTGACCTCTAGCTCTTTGGCTTTGAGCCAGTTGCCTGCCATCTTACTTGCCCATCTTGGATTCATCAGCCTTTGCAGTCTGTGATCCAGCAGCTTGCCATCTGACTGTGATCTTGGGTTGTCAGCCCTGACAGCTATGTGAGTTGGGAGAAGCCTGATGTCTGACCCACCAAATTGGGACTTACCAGCCTCTACAACCACATGAGCTATTTCCTTGAGATAAATCTTTCTCTCTTAACACACACACACACACACACACTCTCTCTCTCTCTCTCTCACACACACACACACACACAAGCTTCACTGGTTTTCCTTCTCTAGATAGGCAAGCCTAAGACACTGCCTTATCAAAAATCCTGAAGAAAGTCATTCAGACTGAATGGAAATGACACCAGATGGTAAGTCTAATCCAAAGAAAGAAATTCAGAACATTGGAAGTGATGAATTTATGGATTAATATATTGTATAAATATATTTTTTTCCATGCTTTGTGTTATTTAAGATACATGAGATTGTATAAAGCATAACACATTTTGATGAAATATGCAGGAAAAGTTATAGTGCTAAGGAATGGGATTAAATGGTGCTCTATTGGAGCAAAGATTCTATATATTACTAAAATCATTTCAATGTTAACATGAAATAGATCCTGATAATTTAAGATACATAAATGTAAAACCTAAAGCTGTACAGATCATCAAAGAAAAAACCTAAATTACTAAAAACAGTTACAATTTAAAAAGGAAAGAAAATGGTACACTACGAACAATTGCTTTACCCCAAACAAGGCAATAAGGCCATAAAGGAGGAACAGACAAAAATCATGTCTAGCAGATAGAAAGCAAATGGAAAATTCGATGTATACCATGCCAATACCAATAGTTGCATTAAAATGTGAATAGAATGAACACTTTTTCAATTGACAGAGATTGCCAGACTGGATAAAAAAAAAGCAAGATTCAACTATATTGTGTGTAAAAGAGATACATTTAAAAAAATTAAACTTAAAAATGCATTCCAAATTAAGTAGTGTGATTACTAAACATGAATCTTGTTACTAAGCAAATTCTTTTTTTTTTTTTTTTTTGTATTGTGATTTGGTTGAAAGTTTACAGAGCAAATTTGTTTTCCATTCAACAATCCCTACACATTCTGTTCTGTGACATTTACTGCAGTCCCCACACTGTAACAGCATTCTTCCCACTTCCTCCCTGCGCCCACCCCTTCCCATCATTCTTGCTTTCCCTCCCCTTCTGCCTTCCTAGCTCTATCCCCGGGCAAATGCTGTCCTCTTGATCTTGTGTGCTTGATGGCTTTAATAAATGCATACCCTCCTGATATTACTCTTTATAGGCCTTTCGTTTGTCTGCCAGTCGAGTCACAGGGGGTAAGTTCAGTTCCTATCTTGAAGATTGTCTAAGGGCCATAGTCTTGGGGGTCCACCACTCTTCATTAGACCAGTAAGCCTGGTCTTATATTATTTTTTTTAAATGATACTGAGTTTTGTTCCACATTTCTCCCCACTCTATCCAGGACCTCTAACTGTGATCCCTTTCAGAGACGTCAGCAGTGGTAGCTGGGCACCATCTAGTTCTTCTGGTCTCATTGTTTCCTGAATCTTCGATTTTCTTCACTCTTCTTTGCTCCAGATGGGGAGTGACCAATAGCTGCACCTCAGATGGCTGCTCACAAGCTTTTAGGATCCCAGTCACTACTCAGCAAAGTAGGATGTAGATCATTGTATTTGTGGACTATGTTATGCCAATTGACCTTAGTGTCCCCCAAGATTATGGTCCTGAGCCCCCAAAGTAGTGACTCATTCCCTCAAGGTGTGTGGTTATGACTAAGAAGTTTTCATAACTCTGTCTCCTGTATGCTCTACTATTTCCACGGATATATTTGCAGCACCTATAAATGCATAGGTAGAGATAGGCTCTGTCAAACCGATATATATTCGTGGGTGTAGTCCCATTTGCCTTCTCAGCCCTGAGTGTCTGTCTATGCATCTACTCATGAATGAGTGCAGGACTGTGTGTGTAACAGCATCACCTTTGTGACCTTTAGCTCTTGTGCTGCTCCCTCTGTCTTCCACTACCTTGATCAGTTTGTGCTGCCCGCCCCCTTGCAATACATTGCCTTTCCCTTCACTCAAGTTAATAGGTTTCTACCCTCTAGTTGGTGATTGGCCCTCACTTTTCCTTCCAACCCTGGTAACCTTCAAAGAACATTTTTTTTTTTCTGGGTGTAAACCTTTCTTAACTTTTTATAGTAGTGGTTTCATATTAATAATTGTCCTTTTGTGATTGACTGATTTCAGTCAGCGTAATATCCTCTAGGTTCATCCATGTTATGAGGTGTTTGACAGACTCCTCGTTATTCTTTAATGTTGTGTAGTATTCCTTGTGTGAATGTACCATAGCTTGTTTACCTATTCATCTGTTGATGGATGCTTAGGTTGTTTCCATCTTTTTCCTGTTGTGAATAATGTTGTGATGGGCATGGGTGTGTATGTATCTGTTCATGTCACAGCTCTTATTTGTCTAAGATATATACCTAGTAGTGGGATTGCTGGAACACATGGTATTTCTACTTCCCACTTCTTTTTTTTTTTTTTTTATTTTTTTA
>NW_006922483.1:241029-248646 GCF_000298275.1 Orycteropus afer afer | reverse complement strand
TTTTTTTTATGATTTGCTCAACTTCTTTTGTGATGAATCTGTTCCAAGTTTCTACCTCAGGTTGTGTTAGTTTCAGCAGGTAGTGTTTCTAGAAATTTGTCCTCTCTTCCCCTAGGTTTTCAAATTTGTCAGAGTACAGTTCTTCATAGTATTCTGTTATTGCCCTTTGTATTTCAGTAGGTTCTGTTTTGACATAGCCTAGTTCATTTCTTATTTGTGTTATTTGCATTTTCTTCTTCTTTTCTTTTGTGAAATTTGCCAGTAGTTTGTTAATTAAATAATCATTTCAAGGAACCAACTTCTAGTGTTGTTGATTTTCTGTTTTATTTACTTCTGCTTTAATCTTTATTATTTCTGGTGACTGAAGATTTTTTTTTTTCTGTTCTTTTTCTAATATTTGGTGATGTTGGGTTAAGGTGTTGATTTTGATTCTTTCTTCTTTTTTGATATGTGTGGCTATTGCTGTAAATTGTCCTCTGAGTACTACTTTTGCTGTGTCCCAAAGATTTTGGTATGTTGTATTTTTATTCTTGTTTGATTCAAGGGTTTTTATTTTATTTTTTATTTCTTCTATCATCCAGTAGTTTTTAAGCAGGATGGTATTCAGTTTCCATGTGTTTACTTTTATTTCCTTGATCTTCCACTTGTTGTTTTCTAATTTTGTAGCATTCTAACCGGAGAAGATATTTTGAAGATATTTCAACATTTTTTTTAAAGTTATTGAGGTTCACTTTGTGGTTTAACGTTATGGTCTATTCTGGAGAATGTTCCATGTGCACTGGAAAAGAATGTGTGTTGTGCTGTTGTTGGGTGAAGTGCTCTGTAGATGTTTATAAGGTCAAGTTGGTGGATTGTGTTGTTTAGTTTTTCTGTATCTTTGCTGAGCTTCTTTCTAGTTCTGTCCTTACTGAAAGTGGTGTATTAAAGTCTGCTGTTATTACTGTGCAGTTGCCTATTTCTCTTTTCACCCCTGTTAAATTTTGGTTTCTGTATTTTGGGGCTCTTTCATTGAGTGCATAGATATTTGTTATGGTTAGGTCCTCTCTTTGATTGATCATTATATAATGCCTTCCTTGTTTCTTTTGTGGTTTTTGTCTTAAAACTTATTTTATCAGTAATTAGTATTACTCTTTTTTGATTTCCTTTTGCTTAATATATTTTTTCCAACCTTTGATTTTTAATCTATTTTTATCTTTTTGTCTAAGGTGAGTCTCTTGTAGACAACATACTGATGGGTCATATTTTCTTATCCATTCTGCTCCTCTTTGTGTCTTGACTGGTGCATTTAATCCATTTACATTTAGTGTAATTATCATCAGATCAGATGCATAGTGACCCCTCCTTGGGTTTCTGAGGCAGTATCACTATGGAAGTGGATTGCCCAATCTTCCTTCTAAGGAGTGGCTGGTGTGTTTGAACCGCTAGCCTTCTGCTTAGCAGTCACGTGCCTTAAGCACTACACCACCAGAGCTCCCAATTCCAAGTGTAGAATTTGAAAAATTGTTAATGTATGTGTGTGCTTGTGAAACCACCATCACACCTAAGATAATGAACTTACCCATCAACTCTGAAAGTTTCCTCGAATTTCTTCTGTAATCTCTCCCTCCTGCTCCTCATTGAACTTCTCTCCTTAATGTCTCCAGGCAACCACTGATCTGTTTTCTGTCACTATACATTAGTTTGGATTTATTAGAAGTTAATATGAATGAAATAATATAATGTGTACTATTTTTTTTATCTAACCTCCTTCACTTAGCATACTAGTTTTGAGATTAATTCAAGTTGATGTGTGCCTTAATAGTTCCTTTATTGTTATTGAGTGATATTCCACTGAATGGATATATTGGTTTGTTTATCCATTTACTTGTTGATATAAATTTTGTTCATTTCTCTTTTTGGCCACAACAATAAAACTGCTATGAACATTTGTGTACAAGTCTTTGTATAGATATATGGTTCATATTTCTTGGGTAATACCTAGGAGTGGAATGGCTACATCATATATAAAATGTCTATTTAACTTTTTAGGACACTTCTAGATTGTTTTCAAAGTGATTGTACCATTTTATATTCCCAGCAGTAGTATATGTGAGTTCCAGTTCCTCTACATCCTTGGTAACATTTAGTATGATCTGTCTAGTTAATATATGGTTCCACGACAACTAATAATGTTATGCATCTTTCATGTATTTATTCACCATCTATACATTTTCCTTGGTGAAGCATAGGTTCAATATTTCACTCCTTTTTGAAATTGGGTTATTACTTTCCTTATGATGGGTTTTTGAGGGTTTCTTATATTCTGGATACAAATCAGTTACTAGATACATGACTCACAAATATTTTCTCCCAGTTATTGGCTTATCCTTTCATTTTCTTAACAACATCTTAAGTAAAATGTAAGGTTTTAATTTTGATTAAGCTCAATGTGTTATTTTGCATCATGCTTTTGGAGTAATATCCAAAAAGTGTTTGCTTAATTGGTGACCCGAAAGATTATCTCCTGTGTTTTAGATTTTACATTTATCTGATTCATTTTGATTAATTTTTATATGGTTTGAGATATTAATGCTAGTTTATTTTCTTCATATTGATATCCAATTGCTCCAGCACCATCAGGTGAAATTCAATTGACCACATATATGTGTAGGTCTATTTCTGGACTCTATTCTGTTTCATGGATCTATTTGTCTATTTTTATCCTAGCATCACACTGTCTTGAGTAGGTAGCTTTAGAATAAATGTTGAAATCAGGCAATATGAGTCCTCCAACTTTGTTCTTTTTAAAATTTCTTTTGGTTATTCTATGTCATTTACATTTTCATAAGAATTTTAGAATCAGTTTGTCAGTCTCTCCAAAAATAAATTTGCTTGGATTGTGATGGAGTTTGCATTGAATGTATAGAGAAATTTGGTGAAAATTGAAATATCAAAAATATCAAGTTTTCCCACACATACAAGGTATATCTCTTCATTTAAGTGTTCACTAAATTTCCCATCCTTTTGATAGTGTTCAGTCTTTCACATTCTGTCAGATTCCTCTCTATGTATTTCATATTTTTGATGCTGCTGTAAATGATAGTGTTTTAAATTTAAACTTCAGACTTTTCATTGCTAGTATATAGAAACACAATTGAGTTTTTCTCTTTTTCTACTTCTTTCTAAACTTGATTTATTCTATTTTGCCAAGAATACACACAGAAAAACACACACCAGCTCAACAGCCTCCACACGCCCAATCCAGTAACATCAACCATACCCCTCGAGCAGTGCATGCACGCCCACCTCCCTTGAGCTGCTACTTTCCCATGAACACAAATCCACTGCCCCCCAAGGTTGCCATTCAATCCTTCAGCCACTGCCTCCAACCCAGTCTCATATAGATGTTCCCAATAGAGCACAATCCTCAAAGCCAAACCACTGCTCTGCTTTAAGATGATTCCAGGGGACATCCCCGGTCCAAGGTCCAAAGATCATCTCAAGGCAATAGCCTCAGAGTTTCACCCACTCTCCATGGCCCCAGAAAGTCTAGAGTTGATGAGAACCCCAAATTCCATTCTACATTTTCCCCCTCCCAACCAGGACTCCTTCATGGAATCTCTTACTCATAATGCTCAGCAATAGTGGTCAGGCACCATCTAGCTCCTCAGGTCCCATGGCAAAGGAGTCATCTGCCCACAGAGGCAACCAGCCATACACTCCACACCCTTCCCCCCTCTTGACTTCTCCTGCCAAGGGCACAACAGAAGGCAGAACAGAAGCACAAAACATGCCATTAGGTCAAGCAACTGGGATGTCTCACAGAACCATGACCCTAACCTCCAAACCAAGGAACTGAACCCCGTGCTATATTGGGCTACACACAAGCAGCCCCAGCAGCCACTCCTTCCCTCTGTTGCTGCTACAAACACATCCACGACACAACTCTTGCCAATCCAGCCCCTAACAGGTGCACAACCACCAAAAGCAACCACAATTGACTGTGCAACCCCACTTCAATCAACACAATCCCTCCATCACTATCAACCTCCTTTCCCCTTCCTTCCTACCCCTAGCAGCCACCAACAAACCCTGTTCTCCATATATTTTTGCCGGTTCTTGTCTTTTTATATAAGTGAGGTCATATAATATTTTGTCTTTTTGTGGTTGGCTTATTTCACTCAGCATCATGTCTTTAAGCTCTATCCGTATTGTAGTGTGCATTAAGACTCGGCTTTTCCTACTGGCTGAACACTGTTCCATTGTGTGTATGTACCACATTTTGTTTATCCATGCATCTGTTGTTAGGCATTCTATTGGTTTCCGCCTTTTGGCAGTTGTGGATAGTGCTGCAGTGAAAATTGGTGTATACTTCTTTGAGTCTCTACTTTCAAGTCTATTGGGAATATACCTAGGAGTAGAATTGTGGAGTCATAGGGTAGTTCTATTTTTAGGTTTTTCAGGAACTACCACATTTTTTCTCATAAGGCTGTGTACCATTTTGTATTCCCACCAGCAGTGGAAAAGGGCTCCAGTTTCCCCTCTTCCTCGCCAACATTTGTTATTTTCTTTTATTTTTTGTATGTTTGTTTGTTTTAGCTATCTTAGTGGGAATGAAATGGTATTTCATCATGGTTTTAATTGGCATCTCTGATGGCTAATGATGCTGAGCGTCTTTTCATGTGTTTGGTGGCCATTTGAATGTCCTCTTTGGTCAATTGTCCATTCAATTCCTTTGCCCATTTTATGATTGGGTTGGTCTTTTTGTTGTTAAGTTGTCAAAGTTTTACATATATTTTGGTTATTAGATTCTTGTCAGATACATGGTTTCCAAAGGTATTCTCCCAGTCAGTAGCTTATTTTTTTTCAGTCTTATTTGTAAAGTCTTTTGATGAACAAAAGTTTTTAATTTTTATGAGGTCTCATTTATTTATTTTGTCTTTTACTTTTTGTGCTTGTGTTATTATATGAGACAATCCATTGTTAAAAGCCAGGCCTGACAGTGTTGCCCTTGCTTGTTCTTCTAAGAATTTCATGGTTTTAGTTTGCACACTTAGCCCTTAATCCATTTTGAATTTGTTTTTGTGTTTGTTAGGAGGCATGAGTCCTGCTTCATTTTTCTGCATGTGAAAATCCAATTTTCCCAGCACGGTTTATTGAAGAGACTTTTCTTTCTCCATCAGATGGACTTAGTATTCCTGTCAAAAATCAGTTCACCATAGATGTGTGGGGAAACACAATTGATTTTTCACATATTGATCTTATATCCTGCAACCATGCTAAACTCACTTATTAGGCTTACTCACTCATGACTGTCAAGTCGGATCTGACTCATAGCGACCCCTCCTTGGGTTTCCGAGGCAGTATCACTACGGAAGTAGATTGCCCAACCTTCCTTCCGAGGAGTGGCTGGTGGGTTTGAACCGCCAGCCTTCTGGTTAGCAGTCAAGTGCCTTAGGCACCACGCCACCAGAGCTCCTCTTATTAGGCTCAGTAGACTTTTTATTTCTTCTTCTTAATAACAGCTTTATTGAGCTGTAATTCTCATACCATATAGTTTACCTATTTAAAGTGTATAATGAAATTGTTTCCAAGAGTCCTTGGGTGGTACAATTGATTAAGCACTGAACTACTAACCGAAAGTTTGGTGGTTCAAACCCTGTAAGAGGCACCTTGGGAAAGAGGTCTGCCAATCTGCTGCTGAATGGCCACAGCCTTGAAGATTCTCGGTGCCGCCCCACTGTGTGCACAGGGGATTGCTATGGGTCCGAATGGAGTGGACATTAACTGATGGCAGCAACAGTATACTCACAGATCTGTGCAACCATCACTAGAGCCAATTTTAGAATAATTTCATCACTTCAAAAAGAAACTCCATAGCTATCACCCCACTGTTCCCTATTACCCCCAGCCTTAAACAACCACTAAGGTACTTTCTGTCTCTGTAAATTTGCCTATTCTGGTAATTTCACATAAATTGAGTCTTGCCGTCTGTGGACTTTTGTAACTGGCTTCTTTCACTTAGTGTGAATTTCAGAGTTCATCCACATTGAAACATATATCACTGCTTCGTTCCTTGTTACAGCTGCAGTCTTCCCCAGTGGCTCTGGGTATGAACAAGCCGGTTGTGCCCCAACTTTGATGCACATTGTAATCCCCTGGGGGTCATTTAAAATGCTGATTCTTTGTATTTTACCTCAATTTAAAAACCACTGATTTGTGGCTCCTACCCTGGGCCAGTTAGATCAGGACGTCTGAGGGCAGGGGCCAGAGTCATATGACCCAGCAATTTCACTACTGGGTGCATACACCAAGGAATTGAAAACATTGGTTCAAAATTATAAACAAATGTTCTGTGTAGCACTACTCACAAGAGCTGAAAGGTGGAAACAACACAAATGAATGGGTAAGAAAATGTAGTGCAGCTACATGTTGGGATGTTGTTCAGTCACACCCTGACCTCTGTACCTAAGAAGATTGTGGAACATACAGAAATCAAACAATTTGTGTTCAGATAGAGGATTACCAGGTGCTCAGTAGGTGAACAGATGGGATCATAAACAACCAGGAAACAGAGACGATATGTTTTTGTTTTAGTGTCTTTATTTTTGGTCCAAGCCCTTATCGTGATGGAGGTGGTGGGCTGGGTGAGAACAATAACAAGATATTGAGGATATGGAGCCCTAAACCATTTGATACTTGCTCAGCCTGATCAGTGTTACTGGACCAAGTCAAGCAAGGGCGAGGTAATCGAGGTGACTTGAAGGTAGATGTGCCGGACTTCTTTCTGTTTAGACATCTATCTACCCAGCTTTTCATTGAACACATTTAAAAAAGGTCATCATCTATGTGCCAAATGTTGTGCTTGGTGCCTAGTTCGATTAGTAAGTAAAATGGACACATATTTCTGCTTTATCAAATTTACAGTCTAGGATGTGAGAGAGATCAACATTAAACAAAGACTCATACAATTTCTAATGACAAACTGATGGGAGATAGAATAACGGTGAGACCTAATTCAGATCTGAGGGAAGGAGAATGCCTCTCTGGTGAAGTACTATTTAAGCCAAGACCTGAAAAATGAGAGAGAGTTTGCCAGAGGGAGCTTTCTAGGTGGAGGGAACAGCTTATGGGAAGATCTGAGGTGATAAAGGCCTTGACATATTTCCGAAACAGAGAAAGAACAGCAGCCAGTGCGGTGGTGGTACCGTGAAGGGGAGTGGGGAGGACACGAAGTTGCAGAGGTGGGCAGGGGCTAGATTGTACAAGGCTTGTATGTTATAAGGATTTGGGTTTTATTCAAAATATATTACGAAACCATCAGAGGTGGTAAAGCACTATTGTTTGGTTTTAAGAAGACTTCAGTGGATATTTTTGGTTTAAGGTTTAAAGATGATCTCAGGGCAATAATTTAAGGGATTCATCCATCCTCTGTGGCTTCAGAAAGTCTAGAGTCCATAAGGATTTGCAATTCTATTCTACATTTTGCCCTTTTGATCAGGATTCTTCTATGGAATCTTTGATCAAAATGTTCGATAATGGTAGCCAGGCACCTTCCAGTTCTTCTGGTCTTATGGCAAAGGAGGCAGTTCATGGAGGCAATTATAAACACATTCCATATCTTCCTCCTCCTCTTCC
>NW_006922483.1:235918-240250 GCF_000298275.1 Orycteropus afer afer | reverse complement strand
ATTTCTACATTTTCATCTTTCTCTTATTTGACACATAAACAGGAAATCCATTTTCAACTCACTCTTAAAATAATAGCTCTTACATTTGCTTGCTATTTCCAAGAAAGAAATTGTTTGTAGTTTCTTCTTATAGTTTTTTTTTTTTTTTTTTTTTTTATGGATCTGTGACCTTCCTGTTAATGTACAGCTGCTACTGATAAAGGACCTATCTGCTATACGCATTTCTAGACCATTCTTTTTCTGGGATCCCATTAGTGTGCAGAATGGACAGCTACCAGCCGTTGTTAAAGAAGGCATGAATCTAGATAGCTGGGATATACTCAAAGTCAGAACTGCAGAGGTTAAATCCTGCCCCCAGCTGTAGCACCGAGTCATCACATAACCTCAAATAAATGCCTTATATTACAGCACAGTAGTTTTCCCATTGATCAAACGAGAAATTTTTTTTTCCTTTTACCAATAGTATAGAAGTAACTTATCATTCGTCTTCAAATAACCAGAGGAGTGTTTCCATGATGGTCACTTAGGATCCCCAGACGGTCACCGCTGTCTCTGAAAACATGGTGAGAGGAAGCAATGCAGAAAATATTTATGACGGACCGTGCAAAGGACTTTGTTGGTATCAGGATATTTTCCTTATACCCCTAAAATGGGACTATCTGGACCCAGCATGAATGCTTTGATCAAGCTCTGGTGAGACTTCCCAATGGAACTTTTGCCCGAGGCCACTGGCCCCCTTTCTCCCACTGGTGTCTCTGGTCTGCAACCTGGCGGTCTTCTCACTAGCGGTGCTCTCAATCTCTGCATGAATGGTGCTCACGCTGGGCTTATCCGCCTGTCTGTGCTCATTTCTTCTGACTGTCGTTCTTTTGACGCTCGACTCTGCCTCATTTCTCTTTTGTGTCATTCATCTTTACCTTACTCATTTACAAGGCTTGAGCGTTCATCCTAGGGCCTCCCTGTATTTCCATCTTACCAGCCAATAGACATGCCATCAGCAGTTTAGAAGACCAGCTATGGCTTCATTCATGCTGATCCCTTAGCCTGGTATGTCTTCATAACTCTCTACCATTCCAGACCTTAGTCATTCTCCAAGACCCAACTCAATACTATTTGCACCATGAAGTTGACCAGCATGGGCTGTGTGTGTTGTGTTATGTGCCGTCGAGTCTGACCCGACTCATAGCGACCCCTCCTTGTGTTTCCGAGGCAGTATCACTACTGATACTGCCTTCCTTCTGAGGAGTGGCTGGTGGGTTTGAACCGCCAGCCTTCTGGTTAGCAGTCAAGTGCCTTAGGCACTACGCTACTGACCAGCATGGGCTGGAACATATGAATTCAAAACCTTATTTGAGCTCATTCTAGCTAAGCGGCCTTAGGAAAGTCACTCGAGCTCTCTGAGCTTTCATGCCCTCTGGCCTTGACTGCAAACGTAAAAGAATCAGCATATCTTTTAACTGCTCAGGAAACTTGAGTCCTCTTTCTGTCCCATTCCAAATCCAATCTATTATTAACAAATTCAATTGGCACTGCTATCAAACCATCCAAAAGCTGACCAGGTCACACCTCCTCCACTGCTGCCACCTTGGTCTCTGCCATAACCACCCAAAGTATTGTACATGCCTCCGCTCGCTCAGTGACACCCTCTCAATGAGGCCTTCTCTGACCATTGTAATTAGAATTTCACATCCCACCCCTGCAACCGCTCCCTATTCGTGTCTCAGCTTTCTTTTTCCTCTATAGTACCAATTACATTATAACAACGTTCTTAGACTTGGTCTACTTTCCCCCACTTGAATCTAAGCTTTAGGAGGGTGGGGAGTTTTGACTGGTTCAGTGCCATCTTACCAGTGCCCTAATGCTGCCTAACTCGTAGCAGGTCCTGAGTATTTGTTCACTGAACGAACACATTACAGGTTTAATATGAGGACCAAATGAAATAATATATATGAAAGATGAAAGGCTATAAATGTGAATTGTCATTTGCATTATCCCCCTCTGTTGCAGTTTACCATTGCCTAGCAAAAGGACATAGGTAAGATTCCTACAGAACTGATTTCTTTACTTCCGGGAGGTTGGTTATTTATGTGTCGGTATCATGAACTCTGTCTCTCTGAGCAAAGTGAGGGTCCAGTGTCTGAAACTCAAGTTGGAATTCTCGGTGTCTAAGCTGTGTGGAGAATGACTAATTTGGGGGCTCAGGAGTGAAAATGCTCAGGAGTGAAATTAGAAGTGAGAACTCAAGCAGAGAGCTCAACTGGTGCAGAGTACTGAGAGTGAGAAACCAGTTACCAGGCAACAGGATGGAAACCTGAACAGCAGGGCAAGAAAAGTAGTTTCTAAAGGGAGTGGGGAAAATAGAGCCTGGAGAGAGTTTCCTGAAGTGTTGTCACAAAGCCACACAGACAGACTATATATCACCTTTGGCCTTGCCTGGTTCATTTGCCACCTCTCTGAAACCCTGCCATGGGTGGAGTAAGACCATTATTCCCCCGGGGGCACTAAGTGGAAGGTTTGGACAGTCTTTGGAACATTCTGAAGATGGGAGACATAGCCCCATGATGATTTTTGTTTAGGCAAAGCTCACCAAAGCCGGTACCAGAACTGGCCATGGCATCCTGTGTTCAACACCTCCTTTAAAATACACTCCACTTCTCTGGATTATCCCATCTTGTCCCTAAGGGAGGAACAGAGAATAGAAGAAAGCAAGGAAAGATAGGATGGGAATGCCTGCAGTGAGTATGCCACCCAGTCAGAAGGCTGTTACCTTGAAGGGCACAGGGCAGTGCTCGGGTGTCTAAGTTTGGGCGTGGGATGGTAATTCACATGTATCGAGAGGCACCAGAGTGCATTCAGGTCTTCTCCCAAAGTCCAGTATGGTCAGAACACTCCTCAGCCCATCCCCTGGTACAGCAGATGAATTGGAGGTCCTTCTGGGCAGTATGGTTTGATCAGGAAATGACCAGCTGCCAGGTACCTGTATCACAGTCAGTAGTCATTTTGAGGAAATTCCGGAGGTAGAAACTGCTGTTTCTCTGTGAGGAGGCATTGTGTCTGGAGGAGTGTAGCAAGGTTTTCGAGGAGAATTACTCAGTGGTGAGTCATGGGATCGGTGGTGATGCCAATGGAAGGTAATGTATTCTTCAGACTCCTTTTTATTCTTTTAATTTTTATTGTGATTTGGGTGAAAGTTCAGAGAGCATATTAATTTTCCACACAACAGCTCAGACACATTTTGTTTCGTGACATTGACTGCAATTCCCCACAGTGTAATAGCTCTCTTCCCACTCCCTCCCTGGAGTTACCTCTTCCCTGTGTCCTTCTTTCTTGTGCATTCCTGCTCCTCCTGCCTCCCCCAGCTATCTCCCTATGCAAACACTGCCCTTCTGTTCTCCCATAATTGATCGCTGTAAGGAGTAAGGACTATTGAGATTTTTCAAGGACCAAGTTGATATGCTTAACACCCGGAAGGGGGTGTGCACAGAGTGAGGTAGTTGGATGTCCAGGGAAGTAGAAGAGCACTCTGACAAATAGAGTACCAGTGAGTAATGTGTGGTGTCTTAGCCCCGTTAGAATAAAAGGTAAGAGATTACAATAAAAAACAATACTGTTTAGGGGACTTTGAAAATCAGGGAAGGTCGCAGTAACCTTTTGGGCCACGTAGGTGTCACCAATAGTTTATGTACTGTAGGCTAATATTTCTGATTTGGGCCCACCAAAGTCTTTGAGAGCAATACTCCTTGTTATTAACAAGCTCAGTTGATTCCCTAGAGTGGCATGGAAGAATGACTAGACATAGGCCTCCTATTTCAGAATATGCATCGATGGACAGTTCTTCGATTCTCAGCTTCCAAGTACTGCCTCTTATATAAACCCTAACACCTAGAAGGGAGTGCTGGTGGCATAGTGCCTAAGGCATTTGACTGCTAATCAGAAGGCTGGCGGTTCAAACCCACAGCCACTCCTCGGAAGGAAGACTGGGCAATCTACTTCCATAGATATACCAACTCGGAAACCCAAGGAGGGGTCACAATGAGTTGGGTCACTATGAGTCAGAATCGACTGAATAGCAGTGAGGTTTTTTTTTTTTTTTTTTTTTTCTGAATATCTAGAAGATTCCAATGTACCTAAGTATGCCAGGACACTTTGAGCAGATGCTTGGAGTTAGATAGCCACATAATTTTCCATGCTGAGATCACATTTTCTGTGTCATTATCTTCAGACTTCTAAGAGAGGACATCAGGGAGGTTGTCAGGGGAGAAAATTAAGAACGAACAGCTAGGAGTGTTGTTGTTAAGTGCTGTCATGCCGGTTCAGACTCCTAGTGGCCCA
>NW_006922483.1:231428-235738 GCF_000298275.1 Orycteropus afer afer | reverse complement strand
TTTCGTTGTCCTTCCACTTTGCCAAGCATGATCTCCTTCTCTAGGGAGTGGTCTCTTCTGACAACATGACCAAGGAGCATCCTGGCTGCACTTCTTCCAGGACAGATTTGTTAGTTCTGGTGTTCTTTGCTTTCAGCCAAGATCCATCTGACATCAGCAATGATCTCACTCATTCCATCCACATCCACATCCTCTTCTGAATCTGGTTTGAATTTCTGGCAGTTCTCTGTGAATGTACTGCTGCAACCATTTTTGAATTATCTTTGGGAAAACTTTACATGTGTGTGACATTAATGATATTGTTAGATAATGCCTGTATTCTGTTGGATCACCTTTCTTTGAGATGGGCACAAATATGATCTCTTCCAAATTTCTTGGCATAAACAAGTGATTGCTTCCTGCATTGCATCCCTTTGCTGAAACATCTCAACGGATGTTCTGTCAATTCCTGGAGCCTTGCTTTTTGCGATGCCTTCAGTGCAGCTTGGACTTCCTTAAGTACCATTGGTTCTTGATCATATGCTGCCTCCTATGATGGTTGAATGCCAACTGATTCTTTCTGGTACAGTGACCCTGTGTATTGCGTCCATCTTCCCTTGATGCTTCTTGTGTCATTCAGTCTTTTGTGCATAGAATCCTTTAATATTGCAACTCGAGGCTGAATTTTTTCTTCAGTTCTTTCGGCTTGAGAAACGCTAAGCATGTTCTTCCCTTTTGGTTTTCTAACTCTAGGTCTTTGTGCATTTCATTATAATACTTTACTTTGTCTTCTTAAACCACCTTTTGAAATCTTCTGTTCACTCTTTTACTTCATCATTTCTTCCTATCACTTTAGCTACTCTATGTTGAAGAGCAAGTTTCACAGTCTCCTCTGACACCCATTTTGATCTTTCTTTCTTGTCTTTTGCTTTCTTCATGTGTGATGTCCTTGATGTAATCCCACAACTTGCCTGGTCTTCAGTCATTGGTGTTCAATACAAATCTATTCCTGAGATGGTCTCTAAATTCAGGTGGGAGATACTCAAGGTAGGACCTTGGCTCTTGTGGATTTGTTTTAATTTTATTCAGCTTCAACATGAACTTGCATCACGGAGGTTGTTAGGGGAAAAAATTTAAGAATGAACCATCTATCAGAATCAGTCAAACTCAATAATTGCTGAGTATATTTAATTGGGACCTCTGGTGTCATAGTGCCTAAGGCATTTGACTGCCAACCAGAAGGCTGGTGGGTCAAAGCCACCAGCCACTCCTCGGAAGGAAGATTGTGCAGTCTACTTCTGTAGAGATACCGCCTTGGAAACTTCAGGAGGGGTTGCTATGAGTTGGAGTGAGACAGCAATGAGGTTTTTTGTTTTGTTTTATATTTAATTGACTGGCGGTGGAAAACCCTCATTTCAGAACTACTGGTTCCTTGTTCAACATTAGGCAGACCTTGTGCTAAGCAAGGTGCAACTCAGAAAGCCTATATCTGGACTTTGTCTAGATACTTATTTTTTGTGATTGACCCAGAGAAGATGCTGACATAAGCAGTGAAAATGTACCTAAATCAGAGATTCTAGTGCTTCCAGATTTGAAAACGTAGACAGAAGGCTCTTCAAGTAGTCTACAGGGTAACTGTTCAAGAGGCGTTTAAAACAAATGGAGTTTATCAAGGCTGCTTCCCTGTGAACCCAGAGCTCAATTGCTCCTGATACAATTATGTCTGAAAGACAAAAGACATGGTCTTAGCATCAACAGTACATGACTGCAGATATTGGAGCCAAAAGTTCCAGTTTCAGTTTCAGCAGTTACACTCAGGTCATTTATTGCTGGAGTATGATCAAGGGACAGTCAAGAATGGAGGTACTGGAAATGGCACTTCCTCACTTGCAGGAGGAAATTTGTAGTTGGTACCTGGGCTGAGTAGACTGCGGAAGACCTGGCGTATAGGCTGCAGAGTGTGGAGTCAAACAATAACGGATGAGAGAGTCCAATAGGCCAAAAGTCTGGGCAGAAAATCAGACAGCAGGATGCAGAGCTGGTCTGTCAGCAGAGCTAAGTGGGAACTGCGAGAGTTGAGCTGTTAACATAACATCTCTGAGCAAAATGAGAGAGAGAGATTTGCGAAGTGAATCTCAAACTCTGTGGATCTTCAGATTCATCTAGAAGGCTTTTAGAAACATGGGTTCCTGGCTGTACCCCAGACTACAGAATCAGAATTTCTGAGGCGGGGCCCTCAATCCATATGTAAAGGAAAGAAAAACAATCCACCCCCAGGTGATTCTGTTGCTCAGCCAGCTGCGGAGGTGACCCGCAAATCCAGTGTTAGTCTTTGTGGAGGAGCCCAGCATCCGAATGAACACTGCGTGCGGACGGGCAGCCCTTTGCCTTACAGAGAGGAATTCTTCATCTGGGTTTGTTGATCACTCCCTTTCCCCCAAGATGGCTGCTGCTTCTAAGCATTTCTAGCGAACCCTCTGGAGATGGGCCTTTCTCTTCTTCCCAAGTATTTTGAATAGTTCACAAAGGATGTTGATACAGGAATAGGAGAATTCTACTCTAATGGTAATAGCCAGCATTTGGGTAGCACTTTACAATTTCAAGGAGGTCTGGTAGGATAGTGCCTAAGGCATCTGACTGCTAACCAGAAGGCTGGCTGTTCAAATCCACCAGCCACTCCTCTCCTCGGGAGGAAGGTTGGGCAATCTACTTCTGTAGTGATACCGCCTCGGAAACCCAAGGAGGGGTCGCTGAGCCGGCACCCCCTCCACAGCAGTGAGTTTGGGTTTTTGGTTTGACAATTTCAATGTGCTTTTTCACGTCCAGCATCTCTTACCTAATTTAATTCTCACAATAGGCCTGTGAGGTCAGGCTTTGATATCTCTATTTCACATAGATCAAAACTAAAACTAAAAAGGTCAGTGATTGAAGGTAATTTAGCCAATAAATAGTGGATCCAGGACCCAATTTCAGGGCTTCTTGTTTTCAGTTCAGAGCTATTGGTACCTCATCACTGCTGTCTTTGAGGGAAAGAGTGAAACAAGGTTCAGAGTGGACAGAGAAGCTTCACAGAAAGGTCCAGTCTTCCACTCTCTGTGATGCTCAGGATTTGGTGGGAGACTGGATAGATTTCCTAACAAAGGGTCTGAAACAGGACATACATGTTTTAAAGCTGGAGCAGGCCAGAGTGGGGCACTATAGGTGTGTGTCAACTTAGAGGATGGCTCCTCATAAGAAAATATAAAAGAGAAGGTGCTGGCTAGTGTTGATGTGAGAGAAAAATATGAGAGTTTTCTGGTTTAACAGAGATGAAGGAAGCGCACCTTGGCAGACAGTGTGTTTGGAAGACAGAATTCCGTATATCACTGCCAAAGGAACAGGGAAACTAACAAAGACACGGGCTGCAAAACTACTCCTGTTGAGCTGGAAAATGAAGACGTTTGTTCCAGGCAGAAAGCCTGGCGTCTGCTTACCTCCGCCAGGCCCAGTACATTGACTCATTCACGACAAAGGTAATGAGATGACCTCTCACTTGCACCATAGTGACCTACAGTGATTATGAGGGATTCTCCGTTGGAGATTTCTGAGGGAAATAGAGAATATTCCTGCAGAAAGATACCTAGTACTGCCATCAGGTGTGAACAGAACCGCACTTCAAGCACCGAGTCAACATTCTAGTGCACGTTGGTGAGAGTCGCTGGTGGAGACGGTGAAATATATGAATTACAGGATTTACACATCCCAGTGTTAGCAGATACTGCCAAGGTGCTCGCCAAAATGGTTGTACCAATTTTCCCTCCCCATGTGGCATGTGGCCTTCTCTTTGCTTTGCTTCCTTGCCTGCACTTGGCGATGACACTACATTTTTGCCGGGCTGTGAAATGGTTCTGCGTTTTCATTACCATTTCCCTTATTATCTCGCGAGCTTGGGCAGCGTGTGTGGCGACTATTCCCATTGCCTCTTTCATGAATTGATTTTCCTATTTAAGGTTTTTAATAGACTTGCAATTAATTTTTATATGTGGTGTGAGGTAGGAATATACTTTCTACATATGGGTAGCGTGTGGTCTTAGTACAGTTTTCCACGGCCCATTCTTTTCTCACTAATATGTGGTGCCCATTCTGCCGTGAATCACATTTCCACGTGCTCGTCAGGCACTTTGTGAGTGTTCAGTTCTGTCTCCTTAGTTCTGATTTGCAGGCTCACTTTGAATTGAAGTCTTTGTGCTTGTTTTCGCTTTTGGGTTTAATTTTAAATTTTGGACTTTTTAACGGTAATTAATTTCTTTGGATTTTGGCATCTATATTCATGAAGGATTTTGTTCTGTAGT
>NW_006922483.1:229939-231046 GCF_000298275.1 Orycteropus afer afer | reverse complement strand
CACTCCTTGGAAGGAAGATGGGGCAATCTACTTCTGTAGTGATACTGCCTCGGAAACCCAAGGAGGGGTCGCTATGAGTTGGGGCCGACTCGACGGCACATAACAACAACAACAACATATTTTAACATATGTGGTGTCTCTAGTGACGTCTCTTCTTTCATTATGAATATTTCATATGAATTGTATCATACACTATGTGTCCTTTTGTGTCTGGCTTCTTTCACTTAGTATAATGTTTTTGAGGTTCATCCATGTTGTAGCATGTACCAATAATTTATTCTTGTTTATGGCTGAATAATATTTCATTGTATGAACATACCACACTTTATTCATTCAGCAGTTGATGGGCTTTGGGGTTATTTCCACTGTCTGGCTACTGTGAATAGTGCTGCTTTGAACACTCATGTATACATTTTTATTTCAATGTCCGTTTTTAATTCTTTGGGGTATATACCTAGGAGTGCAATTCCTGGGTCATGTGTTAATTCAATGTTTAACTTCTTGAGGAACTGCCAAACTGTTTTCCACACTGGTTGCAACATTTTAAATTTTAATTTAAATTTTAAATCCCTGCCAGCAATGTCTCCACCTACTTACCAACACTTATTATTTTCCTTTTTTTCAATATTACAGACATCTAGTAGATGTGAAGTGGTGTCTGTTTGCATTTTCCTAAAGACTAATTATATTGAGTATTTTTTCATGTGCTTATTGGCCATTTGTATATCTTCTGTGGAGAAATGTCTATTCAAATCTTTTGCCCATTTATAAAATTTTGATAGAAAGCAGAAAACCTTTATGTGATTTTTAACAGCTTTGTTGAGATATAATTCACATACTTCTTTTATAGTTCCACCCTCCTTTGTGTTGTTATTGCCACAAATTACATTTTTGTATTGTGTGCTCATCAGCAAATCTGTGACATTGCTTTATGCACTGGCTATTTAAATCATGAGGGAAAAAAGAGCGGTAGTTACAAACCACACATGCGGTAGTCCTGGCTTTTGTCTTTACCTGTTGCAAAAAACGGCAAGGAGCCACATGTTCTGACCTCCTCTAACCCTACAAGGGGAAGGCAGGATTACCAGCAGTAACCCAAGGCCTATT
>NW_006922483.1:200517-203034 GCF_000298275.1 Orycteropus afer afer | reverse complement strand
GATCATTCACATAAAGTTATTGGACCACTGTCTGCCAACCCTATACATGTTCTTGGGTGCACTCTCCACTTCATATAGATAACTAATATTTCAGCCTGTCCACCCATCTATCCACTCATATACTTGTGTTTGGCTTCACTGAGCGTGTCATATTATATGCATCTCACCTACTTTGGTCATGTTGCCAGATGTGACCAGTCTCTGGACAAGGATGTCATGCTTGGTAAAGTGGAGGGTCAACGAAAGAGGGGAAGGCCCTCAACAAGATGGATTGACACAACGGCTGCAGTGATGGGCTCAGGCATAGCAGGGACTGTGAGGCTAGCACAGGACCAAGCAGTGTTTTGTACATAAGGTTGCTATGAGTTGAAGATGACTCAACAGCACATAACAAGAACAGGTGAACTTTTTTTATTTTGGTAATGGCATTTTTCAATTCTGAATTTTCAAATTGGTTATTTTTATGTTTAATTTCTCTGATGACAAAAGAAAAAATTATCTTTTGTTCCTTTCAAGCGCATTTTCACTTCCCTCATAATAGCTGCTTTAAAATCTTTGATAGATACTTTCACCATCTGTGTCATCTTGCACTTGACATCTGTTGATTGTTTTTTCCCTTGACAATTGGTAGCATTTTCCTCGTTTTTTTCCTAAGGCAAGTAGTGCTGGATTTCGTCCTGGACATTTTGAATATTTTGTGCAGTCTGGCACTGGTTGTAATTCTCTAGAAAATGTTGATTTTTTTTGTTCTGGTTTGTTTAGTAGGCAATCAACTCTATTAGGGTCAGTTGACAAGTTGTGCCTAATCTTCTGTTTGAATTTCCAAAGCCTTTGCTCTGCTGCATTGACTTTGTCTCCACATGTACTAGTTAGGAGGCAGTCCAAATTTTGGAGCTTAGTTTAAATCTTAGTTCACAGTTCAATTCTCAAAGCCTTTGGTATGTTGTGTTGGCTATGTCCCATGCATGTATGATTTGTGGGAGTTCAGACATAGAATTAGGGGAGCCTCCTTCTCAACCCTTTCACTCTGGGATTCTTCCAAACTTTCTGGCCTGCAGGGGCCCTTTTTCTTGTTCCTCCAGCAAGAAGAGTGGAGTTTCAATCAGAGTTTTAACTGCCTGTGCAACTGTTCCACCATGAACCTTTGCTTTTGCAGGAAAAGCGCCAGACGAAAGGGAAAAAAAAAAACAAATCCAACAGAAAGCTCACTCCCCTGTGGATTACTTCTCCAAGTTTGTCTCATCTCCATAATCCACTGTTACTTTTCAGAGTTCCTCAAGTAGCTGCTTTTCCTTTTTTTGTCCCAGAATTTTATTTATGATCAGTGGAAGAGAAAAACTGTAGTGCATTCACTCCACCACTCCAGAGCCAAATTAGTTTTGTTTCAACTTTAGATTTTGCACGTCTTTCTCTTTGTTCGTAGTGGTTTTGTTGTTCCTTCCACTCTGATTTCCACTCCAGACTGGACTTATAATGATAGCATTTTGAAGTTTCTCCCCCATTGTGATATTGGTCATATATTCCTGGATCAAAGAGCCTTTGGCTTAGTTCCTAATCCTAAGGGTATGCCTTGGCATGTCATGTCACTTCCCTGCCGCAGACCTGCAGCCTCAAGCAGAACCATTCCCAGGCTTCACCTTTTCCAGTCTCTTTTCAAGGGGTTGGAGAGCCCCAGAGCTGACCCACCAGCGTTCAATGTGCTTCAAGTCTCCTGTTTGTACAGAGGACTTTTAGTCTATTTCACTCCACTTCCTATTCAGACCCAGAACTCTGGCTTCAACACTGCTTACCCCTTTGCTTGTGTTCTGGTTCCCTAGTGCTGCTCAGACAAGAAATATACCACAAATGGGATGGCCTTAACAAACGAGTTTATTCTTACAATTTGGAGGCTTTAAGTCCAAGTTCAAAGTGCCAGGCTCTAGGGGCTGGGTAAAAGCCCCTCAACCTCTGCCTCCTGCTCCTGGCCCACTGGAGCTAGAGGTGTTTCTTCACTCAGACAGCTGCTGGCTGCTGAGGCTGAGAAGCCCCAAGGTTGAAAGTAAAAAGGTACAGTCCCGATATTACCAAACCACATGGCAGGCCATTAACTCAAGTCCATTGTAAGTTCCAAAGTAGGCAGAGCATAGCAGGCTGCTGAGCAATGACATGGCTACATGCAGGGTCCAAGCATGCCATAGGCTAGAGACCATTCCCAAGGCTTCTGCTTATATACAGGAAGCAGATCACATACCCAAAGGCAGCTACTCAGCTGCTTGTGGTAGATCCCACCATGGGGTTGATTGCCAGTCTCATCCTGGGGAATAACTACCACCAGCTGCCCAGCTACTCAACCAAGTTGAGACACACATAACAAGACTCCACCCTACCAAGCATGACATCCTTCTCCAGGGAATGGTCCCTTCTTACAACATGACCAAAAGAGGTGAGACGAAGTCTGGCCATTCTTGCTTCCAAGGAGCATTCTGGCTGCACTTCCTCCAGGACAGATCTGTTAGTTCTTTTAGCAGTCCACGGTAC
>NW_006922483.1:197051-200417 GCF_000298275.1 Orycteropus afer afer | reverse complement strand
AGGTGTTTCTTCACTCAGACAGCTGCTGGCTGCTGAGGCTGAGAAGCCCCAAGGTTGAAAGTAAAAAGGTACAGTCCCGATATTACCAAACCACACGGCAGGCCATTAACTCAAGTCCATCATAAGTCCCAAAGTCGGCAGAGCATAGCAGGCTGCTGAGCAATGAAACAGCTACATGCAGGGTCCAAGCGTGCCATAGGCTAGAGACCATTCCCAAGGCTTCTGCTTATATACAGGAAGCAGACCACATACCCAAAGGCAGCTACTCAGCTGCTTGTGGCAGATCCCATGGAGTTGATTGCCAGTCTCCTCATGGGGATTAACTACCATCATCTTCCCAGCCACTCAACCAGGCCCAGCCAAGCTGACACACAAATATAACCACCACAGCTTGGTTTCCATTTCATGATATTTTTGTCTTTTATTTGAAACAGCTCTATCTTTTTCGTTATATGCTTTATATGTTGTCCATCAGGATTGTGCATTTCGAGTAGCAAGGTGATATTGAAATGCAAAGGTACCTGTGCCATCTTTGCTCAAAATCCCAAACATTTCTTAAAGACAATAATGTGTCTGTTTCTGACATCCTCTTCTGGTCTATTTTCGGTTTGGAAATCATACTATTTTCAATGCTAGAAGTACATGACACGATCCACTCTCTTTTATAGATAAGGAAATTAAGGCACAGTTAACTTGATAGGACCAGGACTAACCCAAGTCTCCAGAGTCCTGTACCAGTGGCCTTTCTACTTATTAATTTTATGTGTCGGTGAAGACTTAGGAATACCAGATTATCCTGGTAACATTTACAACATATTTCAGTGTTAAACATTTTATTACTTCCCACAGGCTCTCAGCTTGTTCTGGTTCACGGAGATGCCCCACAGTGGAGAAGAAACAGTGTAGTGAGCCTCCAACCTGTTTCTTGGTCATTATTTGGGCGCTGCTTCAACTTCCCTCTCTAACTTTATGATAATATTGGCCCAAGGAAATCCTGCTAGCTCTTGAGAGTGGCCTCTGTGAACCCCTGAAGAGGCTTCTCCTGGTGTTACTGACATTTCTCCCTATGTGCATGGCTTGTTCACACATGTGCCCTTTTTAGAGCTACACATTCAAATATTGCTTTTGGTCCCAAGTGAATATCAGCTTCACAAGGAAGAGATGTCATCAGCAAGGTCTCTGAGGGCAAAGATATTGCAGAAAAGTGCTTCTGTAGGCGTCTATTAATGCCGCTGGGAACATTAATCATGTCTACCTTACTTGAAAAAAGTCATAAATACCATTGGAGTTTTCTTTCTATGGACTGAAACGTAGATATTTTCACATTTTTCTACTTCCTCCTTTACACCATCTGTGCTTAGACCTTATTTCTGTCACTGGGCCTGTCTCTAGTTGGGCGCTTCTGATCTACTCTGGACATGTAAGCTAGGAAAGCAAAGATTCATCAAGTATTTTATTTGAAAAAAGATCTTAGAAATCTTTGAGCAGTAACTTCCTATTCTAGATGAGAAAACTGGGGTCAGGGAGGTAAAATGTTTTATTACAAGTCATGGAACTTGTCAGAGACACTGCTAGAGTTTGTACTGAGATCTTTTGAAATCAGGTTTAATGCTTTAGCCACTACATTCCAGGTGAGTATTGGGCTAGGCAACAAACTGTAGGTATAGGGTGAAGGCAAAGGAAAGGTTGGAGGAGAGAAACATCTAGAATGAGTGCAAGACCAAGGGAATCATTAGAATTGATGCTTGAAAGAGATGTTAGTTCTTTATAATTTAAGTATTAAATGCCAGCGTGAGCAGTGGGCTAGTGATAAGGGAAGGAAAATTCTGAGGGTCATGGTGCAGGAATCAGTTGTTTTCTTTCTGACTAGTGAATGAAGTGGCATGACCTCAATGGAGTCTACCACACACCAGCTACATTTGGCTTGGGACAGAAAGGCTATTTTTTGGATCTTATTAAGGCTGAAGAAACCTGAGAGTTTGGTGAGCCAGGCTATGAACCTGATTCTCTGCTACCTTTGTGAGAGTCTTGGTCAAGATTATAGCAATAGTGGAGTTAATGAGAACCCCCAGCATTTCTTTAAATAGGTGGTGATTATGGTCTCTTTTGGGAGCTCTGGTGGTGTAGTGCCTAAGGCACTTGACTGCTAACCAGAAGGCTGGCAGTTCAAACCCACCAGCCACTCCTTGGAAGCAAGATGGGGCAACCTACTTCCGTAGTGATACTGCCTTGGAAACCCAACGAGGGGTCGCTATGAGTCTGGGCAGACTTGACAACACATAGCAACAACAACAACATGGTCTCTTTTAAGTCTTGTGGTAAGTTTTTGCTGGTGCTATGTTATAAATATATGCTTGCATGCACTTCCCCACTTAAAAGCCTCAAAAGGGAGGCAGCTGGATGTTTCCGTACATTCCAGGTACCAGACACTAGTTGGAGTAGCAAAAACAGACTCAGTGCTAGACCAAAATGTCAAAAGCTGCGAGCGTTTGCCCAAGGAGCCTGCAAAAGGGATGTGAGTCCATTTGCAGAGGTTAGATTAGAGCTCAGGACCACTGACACAGTCTCTTCTAATATTTGCTTTCCTAATCTACCTTTTGTGATGACTCTGGAGAGCTTATCTATGATTTAGTTTGGAGAGAGGAGAGTCACTAAGTACTTAAAGTATCTCAGTGCCCAGGGATGGTCAAAGACAAAGTGAAAAGCCATTAACATGAGACTACAACACTCTAGCTCTCAGATCTGAGAGTGCCTGTCCATAAGTCACTGTAGCTGGCTCCCTAAGCCAACATAGCTGGAAGACTCAGGCAGCTAGTCACCTGGAGACTCATTTTCAGCATCCCAGTCTTTCTCCAAGAAGAAAAATATACACAGCAATGAGCACTTCTTTTCCAGATTTCCTAGTGATCTGGAAGCAAGAAGACAGGAAAGTCAGGGCTTTGTTTTCTTTGCCAAAGCACTAATTCTCAAAGCCTCACTAGAAGGAACTGAAGAGTCCATCATGGCCCATACTGAGATAAAGGCTTTTGTTTATATCATTCATTGCATGAGCTTGTGTCAAATGGAATCAGAACAAACTTCTACCACAAAACACATTTCAGGGAATCAGCAACAAATCAGAGATGAGGCAGAGGAAAGTAGTTGGGAGACATTGGGGGGTGCTCAAAACCATGACAAAAGCGGGAAGATACCATCTAAGGGGGTCAGGACATTTCGTGTGGAAAGGAACAAGAAGAGCAGACTTAGGGCCTGTTCTGGTTCCCTAGTGCTGCTCTGACAAGAATAGACCACAAATGGGATGGCTTAAACAAACAGGAGTTTATTCTTACAATTTGGAGGCTTTAAGTCCAAGTTCAAAGTGCCAGG
>NW_006922483.1:189388-196716 GCF_000298275.1 Orycteropus afer afer | reverse complement strand
TATACAGGAAGCAGACCACATCCCTAAGGCAGCTACTCAGTAGATTCCACCATGGAGTTGATTACCAGTCTCATCATGAGGAATAATACTATATCTGGTTGCCCAGCCACTCAACCAGGCCCAGCCAAGTTGACACACAAACTGAACTACCACAGGGTCCCATGACTACTTGCTTTAAATCTCTGAAATGCTTTCAATCTCAAAAGGAACCAAAAGGCACATTTTGTTATGAGCCGTGTACTTGACAAAAACACAACTGATGAGCTTACTTTACTTTCAGATCATGAGCAAGCAGAAATGAGGTAGGGCCTGGTCGAGGAGTTCACCATCAGTGGGAACCCCACTGAGGGTTAAGGGTGTGTGTGCTCAGGTATGTGTGCACATAATGCATACATGTAGGGAACAATCCAGGATCCTTCAAGTACCTCCAGTAGTGCAGTAAAGGGGAAAGTTGCAAAAGGAAAAGATAAGTTTAACCACCTTCTGTTTCAGAGGGTAATATTGGAAGGAATTTGAATCCCATAAGTAAATTAAGCAAGAGCCAAGGGGTGTCTATAAGCAAGTTGTTTTTAAGTCCCATTAATTCTTGGCTCCTATTTGTGTCAGTTGAGAAGGCTGTGAAAGAGGCTAGACTGTGGGTTGTAGCCCTAGCCAGTTTCAATGCAGTTCATTTAGTTAAATGAAATAGCAAACTTCTGACTCCTAATCAGGAGCTCTGGTGGTGTATTGCCTAAGGCATCTGACTGCTGACCAGAAAGCTGGTGATTCAAACTCACCAGCCACTACTCGGAAGGAAGACTGGGCAATCTACTTCCGTACAGACACTGCCTTGGACACCCAAGGAGGGGTCGCTATGAGTCAGATCCGACTTCACGGCAGTGAGTTAGAACTCCTAATTATTCCTTTATACAGAGGAGCTGAGATGCTGGACGGATATTCTCTCCTCTGCTGGGACCCAGGGCCTTCTACTTCACTGTGAATTCTGCCCATCTAGCCTTACGGATGCCTCATGTGGTCTAGCCTCCAGAACAGCAGCTAAAATCTATTGCACACAGCATCTGTTCTAAATGTTGTTGTTGTTATTTGCTGTCCAGTCGGCCCCGACTCATAGCGACCCCTCCTTGGGTTTCCAAGGCAGTATCACTACGGAAGTAGATTGCCCCATCTTCCTTCCGAGGAGTGGCTGGTGGGTCTGAACCGCCAGCCTTCTGGTTAGCAGTCACTTAGGCACTAAGCTACCAGAGCTCCCTCTGTTCTAAATACTGGTCCAAATTCTGGCTCCTTAAATCCTCAGAGCAGTTCTAAGGTGCTCTCATTATTCCAGTTTTGCAGACAGAGAAAGAGGCTCAGAGGGGTTAAGTGACAAAAGGCTCACCGTGAGTAAGTGGCAGAGCCTCGATGCCAGCCTAGCTGGTCGTATGCCGTCTGGTACCTTGCTCTGCAAAATCTGCAATTCCTAGCCCGAAAACAGGTCTAGCCACTGGGGCTTGGTGGTCTTGTGTGGACCACTGGAAAATATCAGATATACCTGTGTTTGCCTTGCCTTGGAGTAGAGTGCCAGAGGCCTAAGAATAGAACCATAAATCCAAGGCCTCCCTACCGTGTGCTGCCAGGATAAAAACGACAGTCCTTGTCTCCACACCACACTGCATGAGAGATTTCTGGCTCCCCTGGTAAAAAGAGCATTACTTTTTTTTTTTTTTTTTTTGGTCTCTTACCATTTTTCTTTCTCTTCCTGTTTCTTGCGCATGCTCTCTCTCTCGCTCGCTTGCTCTCTACTTAGTGCTCCCCCTTCTCACTGCCTTTGTTTTCCCTCTTACTTCTCTTTGTTCATCCTCTTTCCTACTTTTTCCTCTTTCAAGCCCCTAATTACCTCCCTCCTCTTCCTTTCGTTTCCTCTTCCTTCCTCACCCCTCTTTCCCTGTCACGTCACTTCCTGTACTTCTCTTATCTGCTAGACTCTTTCCAAAGGAGATAGAAACACAGGGAGACGGGGTTGGGTGGCCAATGTGCCATATCCACTCCGAGAGCATTCTTCCCAATTCTCTTTCCCTGTTAGAAAGGCAGGGGTGATTCTGAAGCTTTGCTGAGCCCTAATTCATTAGGGAAGTTGCCTCTTCCCGCATGATTTTCCTCTTAGCAATCACTGGGAGCCTTTAAAATGAAAGGGAAGGGTTGAGAGAGAGGAGTGGTCCGAGATTTCCATAAATCCTCCTGGGTCCTACCTTCTGCAGACAGCTGAGTGCCTCATGCTCTCATTGAACACCTTTGGTCAGGTATTTCTCGTTTGTCCCTGCATTCAGAGCTTCTGGTTAGAACAGGGAGGAAATTCACACTTTGGCTGATCCCAAATTTTCATTGTACAGGAAGCCAAAGAACAGCGACAAGGAGAATGGTCTGTGGCATTCAGCAAGCCAGGTGGAGAGATCCGGAACTTAAGCCTTTGGAATCCACTCCAAGGCTCTTTGTTATAGACACTTCCTTTTCTATTCACAGTGACTCCACTCTCCCCTTGGCATTAGAGCATCCTCCTGCCACTTGACTTTACCACCAGGGAGACCAGGACCTGGGCCAGCCTGATGAGCAAGAGGAGGAGGAAATATTAATGGGAGACCTTCCTTGGTTGCTTCATGGTTGGATTGCTATGAAGCTACCCTAAACTTCTCTACCCGTTAGTTGTCCAGGCCCATGATATTTATCAGTCTTGTAGGCCTGCCCCACTCTCTCTCTCTCTCTTTGTTTCTGTAGGCTATGTCCCTTGTTGGAAGGCTGCATGATTACCTTACAATTATTACAATTACACTGGGTTAGAAAGTTCTTCTATGCTTAACTATGACCTGTCTAGGATATTGGATTCAAATGTAATTGTAGTCTCTTTCATTAATTGATTTACTGTGCTTTATGGAAATCATTATTTCACACAGTAAGCATATGAACATTTGCTTCTTCAGCCAATGAGCCTGGCAGTGTGTCCAAAAGGACAGTCATTAGGGAGTATGTTTTGGGTTCTGAAGTGTTGTCTTTTCTCCTTTCTGCACAGAAATAGCTCTAGGGAAGCCTGTGCTCCAGATGAAAGCCCAACTATTTAAAACACTGCTCTAGTTTCAGAGACATGTTATTTACTGATTACGCTAGGGAGTAAATTGTGTCTTTTGGTGAATTGATTATAGTGTTGATTATTATTAAATGATGCTCATGATCTCTTCTGAAAATGGAATGTTTGTGGATGAGAGTAGGGGGCTTGAGTATGTTGAATGTATCAGTGCCCGAGTAGGGGCACAGTACATGAACCCTAAGAGGTGGTTCTGGGAAAGTCAGCAAGGTCAAAAGTACATCTGGGCCCGAATGCAGGGCTGGGTGAGTAGAGTGGATATGCTTCACATGTAATAAGGATATACCCTGCCTCCCATGAAAAAAGGGAAAGGAGATAGTGCCGTGGACCGCAGGAACAGCCCCGAGATGCATGCACACCAAACCTTCTGTGGGTTTTGTTGGCGTTAGTCGTGCTGCTGGTGTGCTCTCCTGGAGTCAGGTGTGCTGGGCTGGAGCAGGCTTGTTGGAATCGACTGCAATGGGGTGGTGTTTGGCAGGCTGGAATGAGTTTGGTTAGGCTGGAGCAGCCTGCCCTGGAACTCAATAATGGGATAACTTCACTTCTGAGAGTATTATTTTCCACCCGGTGGATCCAGGATGAGATTCATCTGACATACCATAAATCTCCAGTGAATGCCATCCGGGAAAAAAGCCCCTGTTTTATGTACTAAGGATAGATAAGTTCTGTCGGAATTGCCCTTCAGAAGTTCTTGGATTAGGTTGGAAGGCAGATGAGTAAACAGATACTTACAATGTAGGAAAATAAATACAAAATGTATCAAGTGATACCAATCATTTCCAAATCCCAGACACTGAACCCAACAAAAGTTTATTTCTCATTCATCAGTGCAGTCTATTGTGGATCAAGACACCTCTCCAGGGTGATTATTTTCCATGGTTGACTCACCCTTCCAGACTGTTTTTATCTATGATAGCTCCATATCAATGTGTGTTTCCCTTACCACCATACCAGGGAGGCTCTTACATTGGAAATTAATGTTCTCGCCTGGGAGGTGTACACACTACTTCCACCCACAACTAGAACCAGTCATAGAGGCTCATCCTATTTTAAGGGGTCAGGAGAGTGTAACCCTCCTGTGCTCCCAGATATTGGAGCATTTATAAGCTACCACAGGTAAGAGTTGGCACAATGTGGGAACTCAGCATGTAGGAATATCCAAAGAAGAAGAACAACAACAACAACAAAAAACACCCACTGCCATCAAGTTGATTCCAACTCATAGCAACCCCCACCTGGTTTCCAAGGCAGTAAATCTTTGTGGAAGTAGATTGCCTTATCTTCCTTCTGTAGCTGCTGGTGGGTTTGAAGCGGCAACCTTATGGCTAGCAGTCTGATGCCTTAGGCTCTGTACCACCAGAGCTCCTGTAGGAATAGCAGGGGTCTCTAAAACACCTCCCTTAGCTCCATTGTTTCAGATTCGGCTGTAATTCTCAAAGATATCTGAGGGGTGCACGTTGCACCTTTACCTAACATGTTCTCCTTGAAGAACAGTACAGGTGAGAGGGGTTTGAGGGGTTTGCCCAGGGCTGTGTCAAGTATCCTTTCGCAGAAGGAGCACCTTGGCTATACTCAGAGTGCTGTGCTGGACTTTCTCTGAGCTAGGCAGCAGGCTCTCATGACACTCTGCTTTTCTACTTTCTTTGGTCAGATGCTGTGACTGAGGTCAAGACTGACATCTATGTGACCAGTTTCGGCCCGGTGTCAGACACCGACATGGTAAGTATAGTTCTTGCAGATGATGCAAATGAAAGATGATGCAAGAGATCAAAGAAAACAATTGGGCCTTTCCCATAGCATGGCCTCTTATCAATGCTCTAAGGAGAAGTCTTACATGAATTCCCTACCCTCGTCCTCCTGTTGTTAGGTGCCATTAAGGCAATTCTGACTCCTAGCAACCCTATGTACCACAGAAGGAAACACAGTCCAGTCCAGTGCCAGCCTCACAATTGTTACATTATTGTGGCCACTGTCTCAATGTGTCTAGTTGAGTGTCTTCCTCTTTTTCACTGACCCTCCTCTTTTCCAAGCTTGATGGCCTTCTCTGGGAACTGGTCCCTCATGATAATGTGGGCAAAGTACGTGAGTCAAAGTCTCACCGTCCTCACTTCTAAGGAGCATTCTGGCTGTGCTTCTGCCAAGACAGATTCATTTGTTCTTCTGGAAGAACACGTTATATTGAATATTCTTTGCCAACACCATAATTCAAATCCATCACTTTTTTCCCTGCAATCTTCCTTATTCATTATCCAGCTTCCACATGCATATGAGGCTTTTGAAATGCCATGGCTTATGTCAGGCTCACCTTAGTCCTCAAAGTGACACCTTAGCTTTTGAGCACTTTAAAGAGATCTTTTGCAGCAGACTGATGCAATATGTCATTCGATTTCTTCACTGCTGCTTTCATGGACACTGATTGTGGGTAGAATGAAATCCTTGACAATTTCAGTATTTTCTATGTTTATCATGATGTCGGTTATTGGTCAGTTGTGAGGATCTTTGCTTCCTTTACATTGAGATGCAATCCATATTGAAGGCTGTATTCTTCGATCTTCATCTTTAAGTACTTCAAGCCTTCACTTTCAGCAAGTGTATCAAGAGTTGTTAATGAGTCTTCCTCCAGTCCTGATGCTGTGCTCTTTCTATGGTCCAACTTCTTGAATTATTTGTTCACAATACAGATTGAATAGCTGTGATGAAAGGATACAACAAAGGTGATACACACCTTTCCTCATTTTAAGCCATGTAGTATACCCTTGTTCTGTTTGAACGACTGCCTCTTGATCTATGTACAGGTTCTTAATGAGCACAATGAAGTGTTCTGGAAATCCCATTCTTCACAGAGTCAAATACCTTTGCACAGTCAATAAAACATAGATAAACATATTTCTGTTATTCTGTGGTTTCAACCAAGGTCCACCTGATATCAGCAATGATATCCCTCATTCCACATCCTCTTCTGAATCCAATTTGAATTTCTGGCAGTTCTTTGTGGATGTACTGTTGCAACCATTTTTGAATTATCTTCAGCACAAGTTTACTAGAATGTATATTAATGATATTGTTTGATAATTTCCACATTCTGTTGGATCACCTTTCTTTTAGTGTTGTTGTTGTTGTTATGTGCCATCGAGTCAGACCCAACTCATAGCAACCCCTTCTTGGGTTTCCAAGGCAGTATCACTACAGAAGTAGATTGCCCCATCTTCCTTCCGATTTCTTTTAGTATGGGCACAAATATGGATCTCTTCCAGTTGATTGGTCAGGTACTGGTCTTCCAAACTTATTGTCACAGGCGAATAAGCACTTCCAGCATTGCATCCATTTCTTGAAACAGCTCAATAGGTATTTTTTCAATTCCTGGAGGCTTGTTTTTCCCCAATGCCTTCAGTGCAGCTTTGACTTCTTCCTTCAATACCATTGGTTCTTGATCATATGTTACTTCTTTAAATGATTGAATGTTGACTAATTCATTTTAGTACAGTGACTCTGTGTATTCCTTCCATCTTCTTTTGATACTTCTTGCATTGTTCTTTCAGCTTGAGAAATGCTAAGTGTGTTCTTCCCTTTGGTTTTATAATTCAAGCTCTTTACACATTTCACTATGTTGTGTTGTTGTTATGTGCTGTCGAGTCGGACCTGACTCATAGTGATCCCTCCTTGGGTTTCCGAGGCAGTATCACTACGGAAGCAGATTGCCCCATCTTCATTTCACTATAGTACTTTATTTTTTTTTCTCAAGCTGCCCTTTGAAATTTCTTGTTTAGCTCTCTTATTTCATGATTTCTTTTATTTTGTTTTTAACATTTTATTATGATTTGGATGAAAGTTTACCAAGCAAATTCATTTTCCATTCAATAGTTCATACATATTTTATTTCAAGATGTTGACTGCAATCTCCACAAGGTGACAGCTGTGTTCCTACTCCCTCCCTGTGGTTACCTTTTCCCTGTGTCCTTCTTTGCTATGCATCCCTGCCTTCTGAGCTTTCTCCCTGCACAAATGCTGCCCTTCTGATCTTCCATGATTGACTGCTGTAAGGAGTGCACCTCCTTGGTGTAATTGTTCACCTAGTAGACCTGTCTATTGTTTGGCTGAACATTAAGTCATGGAAGTGAGTTCAGTTCCAGTCCCAAAGGGTGCCTAGGGGCCATAGTCTCAAGGATTTCACCAGTGTCTACCAGACCAATAAGCCTAGTCTTTTTTTTTTTTTTTT
>NW_006922483.1:187240-188896 GCF_000298275.1 Orycteropus afer afer | reverse complement strand
GCTCCACTGCATATATATATATATATATAGAGAGAGAGAGAGAGACATTTTTATAACACATATAAATGCATGAAAATATCGTCCGCCGAACCTATATAAGGCCATGGGTATATTCCCATTTGCTTACCCATGCCTGGTCATCTTGCCTGTCTGCCTATGTACCCATCTGTAGATTAATGTTTGTTACTACTGAGAATGCAGTATTGTGCGTGTAATAGTATTTTCCTTTGTTGTCTGTACCTCTTGTCACCTGTCCGTATCTTCCTTTTAATTAGTGATATTGTGCTGGTCACCTGCTTTTAGCATATTCTCTTTCCTTTACCCAAAGAAGTGGGGCTATCTTACCTAGCTAGCAATTTTCCCTCTCCTCCTCTTCCCTCCCATCCCATTCCCAGTAACCAACAAAGAAAGTTTCCTTTCATGTGGAAACTTATCCTTGACTTTTTATAATTGTGGATCCACACAATATTTGCCCTTCTGTAACTGACTTATTTCACCCAGCATAATGTCCTCCAAGTTCATCCACATTATAAGGTATTTCATGGATTGTTCATTATTCCTTAATGTTGCATAGTATTCTATTGTGTGTATGTACCATAGTTTCTTATCTGCACTTAGGTTGTTTCCATCTCTTTGTTATTGTGAACAGTGTGTACTATGAACATAGGTGTACATATATCTATTTGTGTCCCAGCTCTTTAGTATATATACCTAGTAGTGGGATTGCTGGATCAAACGGTTTTTCTATTTCCAACTTTCTAAGAATTTTCCACAGTGGCTGTACCATTTTATAGTCCCACTACCAGTGTATGAGAGTTCCAGTCTCTCCACACACTCACCAGCATTTGTTGTTTTCTGTCTTGTTGAATTTTGCTATTATTGCTAGGGTGAGATGATATCTCATTGTTGTTTTGATTTGCATCTCTCTAATGGCTAATGATCACAACATTTCTTCCTGTGTTTGTTGGCCAACTGAATATCTTCATTGGTATAGTGTCTGCTCATGTTGTCTGCTCATTTTTGAATTGGATTGTTTGTTTTTTTGATGTTGAGATGTTGAAGCTATCTGTAAATTTTAGAGATAAATCCCTTGTTAGACATGTCATTGCCAAATCCTTTTTCCCCCAATCTGTAAGTTCTCTTTTTAGTCTTTGGAGAAGCCTTTTGATGTGCATAAGATTTTAATTTTTAGAAAGTCCCAGTGATCTAGTTTATCTTCTGCTATTTGTGTATTTTTTGGTTGTATTTAATAGTGTATTCATGCCATGATTTAAGGTGCCTAAATTTGCCCCAATTTTTTTCTTTGATGAACTTTATAGTTTTGGGTTTTACATTTAGATCTTTGATGCATCTTGAGTTAGTTTTTGTGTATGGTGTGAGGTATGGATCTTGTATCATTTTTCTGTCTTTCACTTATTTATTTATAATTTATTCTGTTTGCATTATTGTTGTTGTTGTTATTGTTATGTGCCGTAGAGTTGGACCTGATTCATAGCGACCCCTCCTTGGGTTTCCGAGGCAGTATCACTATGGAAGTAGATTGCCCCATCTTCGTTCTTAGGAGTGGCTGGTGGATTTGAACCACAAGCTTTCCAGCTAGCATTCAAATACCTTAGGCACTATGCTACCAGAGCTCCTTTAATCATATAATATCCT
>NW_006922483.1:181984-187140 GCF_000298275.1 Orycteropus afer afer | reverse complement strand
CTTCCTTCCAAGGAGTGGCTGGTGGGTTTGAACCACCAGCCTTTTGGTTAGCAGTCAAGTGCCTTAGGCAATATGCTACCAGAGCTCCTGCTACCCTATATTCAAGGACAATTTTCAGAGTCTTTTCTGACATTCATTTTGGTCTTTTCTTTCTTTCCTGTCTTTTTCTTTTTCAAGTAATTATTTATAACTTTTTAAAAAAATTGTTGTTTGGGTAAAAGTTTACAGAGCAAATTCACTTTCCATAGAGCAACTCACATACACTTTGTCTCATGACATTGACTACAATTTGCCACAATGCAACAGCTTCCCTCCCACTTCCTCCCCATTGTTACCTCTTCCCTGTGTCCTTCCCTCCATGCACTCCTGCCCCCTGCTCTGCCTCTCTGTCCATATACAGCCATTCTATTCTCCCATGATTGTTCTCTCCAAAGAGTGTATCTCTCTAATGTAAATGTTTACCTCATATGCTTGTCTTTTGTTTGGCTGGAAGCCACAGGAATGGGTTCAATTCCATACCTGAAGGGCAGCTAGGGGCCATAGTCTCAGTGGTTCTATCAGGCTCTATCAGACCAGCAAACCTGGTCCCCTTTTTTTTTTGTTCAAATGATTTTGAGTTTTGTTCCACATTGTTCTCCCACTCAATCCATGATCTCCTACATAGATCCCCCTCAAAGTGGTTGACAGTGGTAGCTGGGCACCATTCTAGTTCTTCTGGTCTCATAGTCATATAGGCTGAGGATCGCATGGTGTACCAGTCGCTTGGACTAATTGTTTCCATGAATATTCACTTTTCTTCATTCTTCTTTGCTCTGGATGAGGAGAGACCCATCATTGCCTCTAGATAGCTGCTTACAAGCTTTTAAGATCCCAGTCACTACTTGCCAAAGTAGGATGTGTAACAATGCTTTGTGTAGTATGTTATGCCAATTGAGCTTGATGTCCCCTGCGACTATGACCGAGCCCACAGGTCCAACTGCTTGCTCCCTTTGGGTAGCTGGCTGTGACCAAGAAGTGACTATAACCTTGTCCCTTGTCAGCTCTACTATATACCTGGGAATTCTTACAGAACAGACCAATACACTGTAGAAACATTGTCTGTCAACCCTATACATGGTCCTGGGCACACTCCCCCCTGCATAGACATGCCTAATAGTTCAGCCTGTCCACCCATCTATCCACCCGTATATCCATGTTTGCCTTCACTGACAATGCAGTACTGTATGTGCTAAAGGGTTCATCTTTGTTGTCTGTACCTCCCATGCACCTCACCATGACTTCCTCTTCTTCAATGGCACTGTGTTGATCACTCACATTTGGTACATTGCCCTTTTTGTCACCCAAATCAACACTTGTCTCTACCTATCTAACAGTGTTCCTCCCCTCCCCTCCCACCCCTGGTAATGAACAAAGAAAATTTCTTTCCATATATAAACCTTTCCTTGACTTTTTACAATAATGGACTAATACAATATTTGTCTTTATGTGATTGACTTTTCACACAACATAATGTCCTCCAAGTTCATCCACATTTTGCAGTGTTTTGCAGATTCTGTGTTATTCTTTAGGGTTACATAGTATTCCATTGTGTGTATGTACCATGGTTTGGTTATCCATTCTTCAGTTGATGGACTCCTAGGTTGTTTCCATCTCTTGGCTATTGTAAATAGTGCTGTGATAAACATGGGTGTGCATATATCTGTTCTTGTCCTGGTTTTCGCTTCTTTAGAATATATACCTAGTAATGGAATGGTTGGGTCAAATGGCATTTCTATTTCCAACTCTTTAAAGAATCACCATATTGCTTTCCACAGTGGTTGTATCATTTGACAGCCCCACCAACAGTGTATGAGTGTCCCAATCTCTCCACATCCTCGCCATCTAGACACACAGCTTTCTTGCTGCCCCTAAGGAAGCGTCATTTCCTCCAACCCTCCAATGTCAAATATTTCTTCATATGTTTATTGGCCTCCTGAATATCCTTTTTGGTGAAGTGTCTATTCATGTCTTCTGCCCATTCTTTAATTAGATTATTTGTCTTTTTGTTTCTTTCCTGTCTTTTTAATGACCTTTTCCTTTCTTCATGTATGATGTCCTTGAGGTCATCCCAAAGCCCATGTAGTGTTTGGTCATTAGTGTTCAGTGTGTCACATCTGTTCTTAAGGTGATCTCTAAATTCAGGTGGGATATGCTCAAGGTCATACTTTAGCTCTTTTGGACTTGTTTTAATTGTCTTCAGCTTCAAGTTGAACTTGCATAGGAGCAACTGATGACCTTGTTCTGACTAGGTATATTGAATTTCTCTATTGTCTTTTTCCACAGATGTGGATGATTTGATGTATAGTTGTTATTTATGTTGTTGAAAAAAAGATATTTCAAATAAACAGATCATTGGTCTTGCAAGCTTCTATTACCTGATCTCTAGCGTTGTCTCACCCCCTGTATTTAGCGCAAACTGTCTTTTCTCTGCTCTGCCTGCTTGTGCACATATAAAGCATATACTCCCATCAGTAATTTCCTTCCCTTCCTTCCACAACACACCTTTCAAAACTCTGATTTTTTCCCTACCCCAAATTAAACCTTCTCTAACCATTGGCTGGCGGTTCAAACTCACCAGCCACTCCTCAGAAGGAAGGGTAGGCAATCTACTTCTGTAGTGATACCACCTCAGAAACCCAAGGAGGGGTTGCTATGAGTCAGATCCGACTGGACGGCAGTGATTTTTTTTTTTTTTTTGAACCATTCCCTTATGCATGTGAGAGCTGGACAATCAATAGGGCAGACCAAAGAAAAGTTGATGCTTTTGAGTTGGGTTGTTGGCAAAGAATACCAGGACTTCCAGAAGAACAAACAAATCTGTTCTGGAAGAAGTGCAGCCAAAATCCTCCTTGGAAATGAGAATGGCCAGACTTCGTCTCACCTACTTTGGTCGTGTTGTCAGAAGGGACTGTTCCCTGGAGAAGGACGTCATGCTTGGTAAAGTGGAGGGTCAGTGAAAAAGGGAAGGCCCTCAAGGAGATGGATTGACACAGTGGCTGCAATGATGGGGTCAAGTGTGGCAAGGATTGTGAGGCTGGGGCAGGCCTGGGCAGTGTTTTGTTCTATTGGACATAGGGTCACTATGAGTTGGAGCTAACTCGACAGCACCTAACAACAACCACAACCACCACAACCATTCCCTTCACATGTTGCTGGTACCACACACATATCAGCACAGGTAGGTCATGTGAGGAGAGCATTGGGGAACCACTTTGGGTCAAGTAGTAGCCAGTGGTATCAACTGAGAAGACTGTTTCTTGCTGCTAGGACCCATTTGCCTAGGGAATGTTTCAGTCACTAATGACGTAGTCTGATCATGGGGGTGTAAAGTGTTGGGAGGAAAAGTCTATACCGCTTCTGGAAACTGGTTCTTCTACAGATGTGGGCAGTGGGAGAGCTGTGATGCAGTATCAAGGAATAGGACAGGGCACAGAAGAGCTAGTAAGAGGTTGACTCATGAGCTATCTGTAAGGATTGCCCCTCCTCCCACCATTCTCCCTTGCTGCTTACCCAAAGAATGCAGGGGAGACTTGAAGCAGGATACCCACCTCCAATGGGCTACCTGATCAATAAATACCAAGTGTCAGACATTGGATTGAATAACTATGATTTAGGGAAACAAAGAAGCTATTATCTGCTCTGTGAGCCTGGCAGTTAGGTGATCAATAAATTTTTGTTGAATGAGTGACTGTGTAGAAATGAAAATTTTTAGAATCAGAGGAAATATGTTCCAACAATACAAAATGTTAATGTTCACTACTTAGATTTCTCGTATGTCTCCATTTCCTATGGGCTAACTACTTGTCAGGGGACAAGGCTTCTTTCTACCTGTTAGATAAATATGAACAGTTGTGTGGGGAAGTAGTAACGTTTGTCCTGTAAGTGATGCAGCACCATTGAATAGATTTGAGTAGGACAATGACAGTTTACAAGTATTGCTTTAGAATGATTGCTCTGGCCATCTGTGCAGGGTGGTCTGCAGGGGAAAAAGACTGGCAGTTGATAATTGATTTCCACATGCCTATGTTGACTTTATGGTGCTTTTCGATCAGTGGCGAGGTCAAGGAGACCTTTGAGAACCAGGGTAGTTCTCAGGAGAAGGAGTCATTAGTATGTGAGCGATTGTGAGGTCAGGCAAAGGGAAGGCTAGATCCTGAACTTTGTCTTTAAATAAAGAGAAAGATGCAGCCGTGTAATAGACTCCCTGGGAACTCCTCGGGGCAAGTACCACATCTTCATGGCTTCCCTAGGCCTTAGCTGAGTACTTGACACATAGTGTGAGCTCAGGGAGGGGTCATATTTGACAATGGAGGGTTGGAGGAGATGACTCTTCCTTAGGGGCAGCAAGAAGGCTGTGTGTGTAGATTGTCCCCTCTCAGCCTGCTGACAAATAATGCGGCAGGTTCAGATCCAAGAATCTGTTGCCAGTTGATCATTTAACAAGTACTCCTTAGGAACTCAACTGTGCATTAGAGGGCTGTCAGGGCCCCTACCTTCAAAAAGCTCAGAGGCTTTGGAGACAAATTCACTGGGGATCTGTAGTTCTCTCTGTATTGTTGAAAAGTAGTGATGGATTCAGGTTTTTATGAGATACTGAACTGACTCACCCAATCACTAGCTCACTCACTTCCATTTACTCATACACCACCATTCATAAACACCTTCAGATAAATGCACGTGGACACAACAAATACCTGGCGATGCAAATAGCCTACATACTATCCCAGACACTTTATATACAATGCAACACAATGCAACGCATTGCTGTGGAGTCGGATGGGACTCATAGCGACCCTCCCTTGAGTTTCTGAGGCAGATCACAATGGAAGTAGATTGCCCCATCTTCTGAGGAGTGTCTGCTGGGTTTGAACCGCCAGCCTTCTGGCTAGCAGTCAAATGCCTTAGACACTATGCCACCAGAGCTCCCACTTTATATACACACACAAGCAAATAGGCACTAAATCCAAGAATGCCCCAGGAGCACACACAGCCCCGGGCCCTCCAGCAGCCCTTCTCCCAAACCCTTCGGCATACATCCAGGCAACCGTGAGTGTGCAGAGGCACTAGAGGCGTTTTAAGCAATCTAGACTTTCTGTCTCTCTTTTTTTTTTTTTTTT
>NW_006922483.1:176678-180192 GCF_000298275.1 Orycteropus afer afer | reverse complement strand
GCATTGAATGTATAGATTGCTTTGGGTAGAACTGTTCTGTCTCTTTTTAAGTTTCGTGTTCCCATTTGCTTGTTTGTTTTTCTTCCTTGCGATTAAGCTGAGGCAACAGAGTGGCTTTTTCCTGCTAGCGAGGGTGCTTTGGTCAAATAAACCTCAGGTTATTTTTAGCTGTGCTTCCATCCTGTCACAAGGCAGAATATGATGATCACTGTGGCTGGAAGACTCATTTCTGGTGTTTTTAAAAATGTCTTCTTCATGTGTTAGTTAGGACACCCACCCCTCATTTAGCGACATGGTTAGGTTCCAAAGACCAGGTCATTATGCAGAATCAGTGTTATGCAAGCATTGAAGCCCATGCCCTGTCTTTGGCATGGGTGTTTCCCCCAGCCCTGGTCACTCACCACCCTTCAAGCTCGCCTTGGCACATCTCAGGATGCATGTGGCATGGCACGCCTTCCCCACCACTGTGAAGCTCATGGCGGTTTGGGGATAGTGGTGGTGGTGATCGAATGCTGCCTGACATTTGCTACCTCTTGCTGACCACCCTGGGTGGGGACCCACTCATCCTCTGCCCTGGCCCTACAGCTCCCTGTTGTCTTCCCCCTTCTTACCTCCCCCCACCGACCTTCTCAACACCGTTGGGGCTTCACTCGGCCTCCCTCTAACCAGCCACGACTTTGCATCACCCCCTTGTCACCCGACACCCTCCATGGCCAGACCAAGATGTCACAAATGACTATGAGAAGGCATTCCATGGCTGAACAGCTGCCATCCCTCATGTGGCCCAGTTGTAACTGAGGCCTTTGGTATGTTATTCAGGGTGACCTGTGGAGGGTGCCCCAGGCCAGTCATGGCCCTGAGCAGGGCCCGGAAAATTGGAGACAACACCTGAGAATTTCTTCAGAGTTTTTGTAAATGCAAAATGTTGGATAACGAGATAGTCCGTAAGTGAAGAGTAGGTATAGCCGCTGGAATTGGCCCTGGGGTCACGGAGGATTTGAGGTGAAGCATCAGGCAATCCTTAACTCTAGCAACTAGTTGTACCAAGAACTCAGGCTCTACTGAGACCGCAGACTGCTTGAAGAAGTAGATGAAAATTGGGGATGGCTGGGTTCTTCTTCTTGACTCATTTGAAGCATAAGCAGGGAGTTCTGGCCCAGACTACTTTCTTAAAGAAACAGAGACAGTCTTTTATTCACAAGAGGGGAAATATTGGTGCCACATTGAGCATCAAAACAGCACCACCCATAGCCCTTTGACCCATGCATTCCTTGATCAAACTCTGACACCCACAGACACAGTTCTGAGGTTTGTGAGACTGCCCGATAAAGTTCTGATCCGTGTCTGTTTTGTTCGTCTTAGTGCCCCTTAGTGCCTAAGTCTGTGTTTGGCGCATGATCGACTCCCAACTGTCTGTTAAATGCAAGAATGAATGAGATGGAATAAATAAAATTCGAGGGAAAATCATGACTATGTCCTTCCACTTGGCTGAAAGTTCTTCATAGGTAGGAAACATGTCAGGTACATGTCTGTAGCTCCATCACCTAGCACAGGACCTGTCACAGGTACCTGTAACTGTTGAGATGCTATGAAATGTTAGTAGCAAGAGCCCGGAAGATAAAGAGTGAGAGTGGGTTTCCTTAGGAGACACTTTTGAGCAGTAAGATTAGTGAGTTAATGATGGATGAGCTTCTCCCTTCCTACCTTACTGCTACCACACAAAGACATCATGTGAGGAGAGCGTTGTGAGAGGGACTCTGGGTCAAGCAGGTGCTTCTCCTTTTGGTGGCTTCTCTACCTGTGAGAACAACGCTGCGACAGTAGGAACCTGAGAGGCTGTGAAAGCTGAACCCTGAGCGGTGTTTCGGAGGCAAAAGGCAGAGAGAAAAAGAAATTAGTGCAGAGTATAAGAGGTAAGTTGGAAGCTGACCGCAATGGGAATTTTCCAGGCATTACGACTGGAAGGCTTGTGTTAATCATTTGTGAACGGTGGAACTTGGTGTTCACACAACACGAGGCTGCTCTCCTCCGCAGTACCACCAACCCTGTGCCCAGAGTCTTCCAGGAGAGAAACAGAACGAGAAATAATGTCCCAATTTGAATGAACTCAGGCCATGTGGCCTTCCGTGATTTCCTGTTATAGCAGAGTTTGGAGTGTTTGCTCCATCAAATGTGTGGAGAGGTGGTGGAGGTGGCAGCGGGAAGAGGCTGCAAAGGCTTTAGTGAAAAGGCAGTTTCAGTGCCACTTCTCTCGTACGTTAGGTCTGTCTGTCCCTTACCAGTGAGAAATGGCTCTTGGCAAGTGGAGATTCTCCTTGGTCTCCAAAGACCTCTTGAATTGGAATGCAGACAGAGTGGAACACTTGGCTGGGGAGTAGCATGCTGTGCATGTGGCCGATGATTGGCAAGGAAGGGAGGAGAACAGCAGAGAAAGCCTTGGGATGCTCTCCCAAGCTGAACCACCCTCGGGCTCAGCTTTTCTCCCAGGACCCAGGCACTGGCTTATGTTCTTTTCTATTCCTTGAGCACACAAGAGGTGCGGGGGCTAGGCTCCTGCGTTATGTATTCAAGAATCTATAGTGAAATCTGTGGTGAAAAAATAGAATCAAGTAGGCAAGGGAGTGGCTTTAGAGCAGTCAGGTAGAGGACAGCTTGGAAACCTAACTCAACTGCATGCCCCTCTCCCCAGGGATACTTTTGAACTGTGTGGACACTTGCTAGGTAATGAATGCCAGCTGCCATTTGACAACAGAGACACTTCCTAGGGTATGCAGTGGACAGCCAGATAATGATGCAAGGAGATAATGCAATAAGAGAACTAGCCATCTTGCTTCACAAGAAAAATGAAACGGAGGCTTTGGAAATGAAGATTCATAAAAGACATAATCATAATTCTTAGTAACAGATTTAGATAACATACATTCTGCTCTGACAACTACTGTGAACATCCAGTAAAGTGGTCAAAATATCCAAAGCCATTGCAGGGTAAAAGATGATGCCAATGAAGAAGAAAGTAGCACAGGGACCTCTCTCCTGGTGGAGTCAACTTGAAATTACTCTACTTATTTTTTCTCTAGCACTGGAAAAAGTGGCCATGTCCATTTCAAGCCCTCAGTTACTAGAGGTTGGGGACACAGAAGGGAGGGGAGCCTTCATCTATTTTGAGAGTCTCTTAGGCTGGATCAGTTTCCTCTGACCCCACAGATACCCCATTCCCAAACGCAGGACACAGAGGGAGCCACATCTGTGGGGTCTTGCCTAGGAACCCATGACCAGCCATCACCTGTGCTATTTTATATACCATAGGCCAGCAGGACACAAACGATGCTAATAAGGTGAACCACACTTGGAAGAGACACAGAATCAGGGAGAGACGGCAAAGAGCAGAGGAGGGGAGGGCCAAAGCAAGTGGGAGTGGCCTCCGGCCTGGGACCGTGGCAGTGCCTTCATTGCAGTGCAGTTCTCAGTCACCTTGGCTCCAGACCCTGGTAAAGTGGAATCAGCTTGCAGGCTC
>NW_006922483.1:175039-176578 GCF_000298275.1 Orycteropus afer afer | reverse complement strand
ATTCGAGCTCTAACACCAAGCCAGGAATGCTTTCCCAAGAGCTAAGTGTCATCTCTGCCCAGTGTGGGAAATGTATTAAGTGCCGTTCCCAGGGGGCAGACTTAGGCTTATTATCTGGAAGATTTCATTTAAATGCCTCACAAAACAACAGAATTCATTTGTCAATCTGGAGGCAATCATCCTTGGAGAGTATACAAGGGCTCAATTTGCAAGGAAGGAATTGATTGCAATTCTGAAATGGTCAGGTCAAAATCAGATTGCTTTTGGCCAAAGCTCACAGGATACTTGTAGAGCAAATAATCACTGTGTGATTTTCCCCAGTAGTTTTGACAATATAGAGAAGAATATATTAAAAATAAGTACCCCTCACCCCACTTTATGAAATCTTAAAAAATGCTGCATTTGCTTTCATATTTTAGCAGATAGCCTTTAGAGATATAATTGAGGTCCCTGTGTACCCTACGCTAATTCCATTTCCCTCTCTCCCTCTAATTGTCATTGTTGTTGTTGTTGTTATTTGCCATCGAGTCGGCCCCGACTCATAGCGACCGCTCCTTGGGTTTCCAAGGCAGTATCACTACGGAAGTAGGAATGCCCAACCTTCCTTCCGAGGAGTGGCTGGTGGGTTAGCAGTCAAGTGCCTTAGGTACTATGCTACCAGAGCTCCTAATTGTCATTGTTAGGTGCCCTGAAGTCAGTTCTGACTCATAAGTGACCTGTGTACAACAGAATGGAACACTGCCTGATCCTGCACCTTCTTCAAAATTGCTGCTATGTTTGAACCCCTTGTTGTAGCCACTGTGTCAGTTTTCTCCTTGAAGGTCTTCCTGGCTTTCTCTGACCCTCTACCAAGTATGATGTTCTTCTCCAGAGACTGGTCCTTCCTGATAACATGTCCCAAGTATGTGAGATGAAGTCTTGCCATCCTCATTTCAAATGAGCCTTCTGGTTGAACTTCATCCAAGACAGATTTGTTTATTCTTCTTGAAGTCCATGGCATATTCAATATTCTTTGCCAACACAGTAATTCAAATGCATCAATTCTTCTGTAGTCTTCCTTAAACATTGTCCAGCTTTCACAAGTATATGAGGCAGTTGAAAATAACATGGCTTGGGTCAGACTCACCTTAGTCCTCAAAGCGACATCTTTGCTTTTAACATTTTAAAGATCTTTTGTAGCAGATTTGTGCGATGCAGCATGATGTCTGATTACTGGACTGCTGCTTCCATGTGTGTTGATTGTGGATCCAAGTAAAATTAAATTCTTGACAACTGCAATTTTTTCTCCATATATCATGATATTGTTTACTGGTCCAGTTGTGAGGATTTTAGTTTTCTTTATGTTGAGTTATAATCCATACTGAAGGCTGTAGTCTTTAATCTTCATCAGTAAGTGCTTCAAGTGATCTTTACATTCAGCAAACAAGGTTGTGTCATCTACATATTGTTGTTGTTATGTGCCATTGAGTCAGCCCCGACTCATAGCGACCCCTCCTTGGGTTTCCGAGGCAGTATCACTACAGAAGTAGGATTGCCCAA
>NW_006922483.1:173602-174939 GCF_000298275.1 Orycteropus afer afer | reverse complement strand
GAAGTAGGATTGCCCAACCTTCCTTCTGAGGAGTGGCTGGTGGGTTTGAACCTTAAGCTTTCTGCTTAGCAGTCAAGTACCTTAGGCACTATGCTACCAGATTGTTAATGAGTCTCCCTCCAATCCTGATGCTGCTTTCTTCTTCATATAGTCCAACTTCTCGGATTATGTGCTCAGCATACACATTGAATAAATATGGGGAAAGAATACAACCCTGACACACACTCTTCCTGACTTTAAACCATTCAGTATCCCTTTGTTCTGTTCAAACTACAGCCTCTTGGTCTATGTACAGGTTCCTCATGAGCACAATTAAGTGTTCTGGAATTCCCATTCTTTGCAATGTTGTGGATCATAAGTGGTTATGATCCACACAATTGAATGTCTTTGTATAGTCAATAAGACACAGGTATTTCTGGTATTCTCTGCTTTTAGCCAAGATCTATCTGACATCAACAGTGATGTCCCTCATTCCACGTTCTTTTATGAATCTGGTTTGAATTTATAGTAGTGCCCTATTGATGTAATGCCGCAACTGTTATTGAATTATCTTCAGCAAAATTTTCCTTACATGTGATCTTAATAATATTGCTCAATAATTTCCGCATTCTGTGGTATCACCTTTCTTTGGAATGGGCACAAGCGTGCATCTCTTCAGTCAGTTGGCCAAGTAGTTGTTTTCCAAATTTCTTGGCATAGACAAGTGAGTGCCCCAGCATTGCATCTGTTTGTTGAGACATGTCAGTTGCTATTCCGTCAGTTCCCAGGGCATCGTTTTTCACCAGTGCCTTCAGTGCAGCTTGGCCCACTTCCTTCAATACCATCAGCTCTTGATCATATGCCATCTCCTGAATTGGTTGAATATAGACCAATTCTTTTTGGTACAGTGACTCTGTGTATTTCTTCCATCTTCTTTCTTTCTTTAAATTATGATTTGGGTGAAAATTTACAGAGGAAATTCATTTTCCATTCATTAGTTCATATACATTTTGTTTTGTGACATTGATACAATCCCCACAATGTAATGTCTCTCTTCCCACTTCCTCTCTGTGGTTACCTTTTTCCTGTGTCCTTCTTTCTTATACGTTCCCACCCTTTGAGCTTTTGCCCAAGCAAATGCTGCCCTTCTGATCTCTCAGGGTTGATTGCTCTAGGGAGTGCACCTCCCTGGTGTAGTTATTCACCTAGTAGGCCTGTCTATTGTTTGGCTGAAAGTTAAGCCATGGGAGTAAGTTCAATTCCAGCCCTGATGGCTGACTTGGTGCCATAGTCTTGGGGATTTCACCAGTCTCTATCAGACCTGTAAACCTGTGGGGTTTTTTTTTTTTTTTTTTTTT
>NW_006922483.1:163189-165400 GCF_000298275.1 Orycteropus afer afer | reverse complement strand
ACATCGACCAGTTCTTTTTGGTACAGTGACTCTGTTTATTCCTTCCATCTTCTTTTGATGTTTCCTGCATCATTCAATATTTTACCCAAAGAATCTTTCAGTATTGCAACTTAAAGCTTAAATTTTTTCCTCAGTTCTTTCAGCTTGAGAAATGCCAAGTGTGTTCTTCCCTTTTGGTTTTCTAACTCCAGGTTTTTGCACATTTCATTCTAGCAATTGACTTTGTCTTCTCAAGCTGCTCTTTGAAATTGTTCAACTCTTTAATCTTGTCATTTCTTCCATTTGCTTTAGCTACTTTCTGTTAAGGGTAAGTTTCAGAGTCTTTTCTGACATCCATTTTGGTCTTTTCTTCCTTTCCTGTCTTTTTAATTACCTTTTGCTTTCTTCATGGATGATGTTCATGATGTCATCCCACAATTGCCCTGGTTTTCGGTCATTGGTATTCAATGCATCAAATCTATTTAGATGGTCTCTAAATTCAGGAGGGATATATTCAAGGTCATATTTTGGCTCTTGTGGACTTGTTTTAATTGTCTTAACTTGAATTTGAAGTTGATGGTCTGTTCGACAATCAGCTCCTGGCCTTGTTTTGGCTGAAGATATTAAGCTTTTCCATCCCCTCTTGCCACATCTCCTGTGTACTCCATCTGGTGAAGTCCATGTGTATAGCCACCATTTGTGTTGTTGAAAAAATGTATTTGCAATGAATAAGTAATTGGATTAAGTGAGTTAAGTAGATTAGTTGATGTATATTCATTATTTTGTACATTTCAATTTGGTTATTCAAATAATATAGTTATACAAAATTGTGAGCTTTCACCTGATGGTGTAGTGGGTAAGGCATTTGGTTGCTAACCAGAAGGTCGGTAGTTCAAATCCACCAGTCACTCTGTGGAAGGAAGATGGGCCAATCTACTTCTCTAAAGATTTATAGCCTCGGAAACCCAAGGTGGATTGCAATGAGTCATAAATGACTTGGTGGCAGTGAGTTTGGTTTGGTTTTGGTTATGGGTTTACTGGGTTCTCCATTCAATTCTTGTTTTATGGATTTTGAGTCCATGCTATTGGTCCATACAAATTTAGAATTGTTACATTTTCTGCTTGAGAGACTCCATTTTTTAATGCAGTGATACTTTATCCCAAAGAAAAATGTTTGTCTTCAAGCCTATTTTGCCTGTTATTTTGATTATTATATTGTCATCACTTTACATTTGACCTGTTTCTATGTGTCTTTAAGTGTGCCTCTTCTATCTATGTACAGAGACTATGGCTACATTGTTTATTTATCCTAAGGTATATTTAATTTATATCTTTTATTTCTCTTTTCCAATATTTTATTTTCTCTTTTATTTTCCTTCTGTACGATTGTAGCAATTTTTTTATATTCCTATTTTTTTTTCTCTAATTGCTAATATACATACTGGATGTAAAGTCTGATGATAGTCAGTATCACCACTCCCCTTCCAAATAATGCAAGACTGCATTAACTCCCATACGGCTCTCCCTTCTTCCATGTTGGTTTAGCCTAGTTACTGATTCTTCCGCAGTTTTTATTGTCATTTGTAGAGAGCCAGTATTTGTTTAGTGTGCTCACCTTCTTGCATCTCCTGTTGCTTTCATTTCCAACTACATGAAGAACTTCTTTTAGAAGTTCTTTTCATGAGGATTCATTTGATGATATTTATAGAGTACCTACTATATCCCTGGTAGAGATCTACATGCTAGGGGTGTAGCTGTGAACAAAACCGTCTCTGGTCTCATGGAGCTTCCAGTCTAGTGAAGAGCAAGCAATAGTAAGCAAATAAAGATACATTTTTGCAGGGCTATGAATAAGAAAAAGAATGCGTGGTAGGGAGAAGGGAGGTTACTGTTTATGATGGAGTGGTCAAGGAATGCCTGTCTGATAATGGTGACTTTTGACTGATACTTGAATGATGTGAGTGACCTACCCATGTGAAACTCTGGGTTAGATCGAGGATCTGTTAGTGATGAGTTCTCTGCTGTATTTTATTTTATTTTTTTATTGTGATTTGGGTGACGATTTACAGAGCAAATTCACTTTCCATACAGCAGTTCACATACACTTTGTCTCTTGACATTGATCACAGTTTACCACAATGCAACAGCTCCCCTCCCACTTCCTCCCCATAGTTATCTCTTCCCTGTATCCATCCCTCCATACACTCCTGTACCCTGAGCTGTCTCCCTGTG
>NW_006922483.1:161444-163089 GCF_000298275.1 Orycteropus afer afer | reverse complement strand
TCTCCCATGATTGTTCTCTCCAAGGAGTGTATCTACCTCAGGTAAATGTTCAACTCATATGCCTATCTTTTCTTTGTCTCTGCCTTATTTTATTTGTCTAAAATGATCTTTAATTTTATCTCACATCTGAGTTATAACCTAGTTGGCTGTAGAATTCTGGATTGACAGTTCTTTTTCTTTCAGCATTTTTGTTTGATTTCTTTCATTGCTTTGAAGAAATTTGCTATTAGTCAAATTGTTATTCCTTTTTAGGTAATATACCTTTTTCTAGTTTTATTTGATTTTGTCTTTGATATTCTGTTAATCTACCATGTATTGGCTTGGATTTATTTCAGTTTAATTTATTGAATTCACAACTTGTTATGGTTCTGGATACTACAGATGGGTCTCCAGCTATCCCTTTATTATCAGTGCTGGGATGCTTATGTCTAGGAGTTGGCTCTGTGTCTGTGGAAGCCATTGTTCCTGACTAAAGTGTCCCTTTTCCTGCCCGCTCCAGCAGCTGTTGCTGCTCCTGGGCCCAGTCTATAGAAGACGCGTAGGAGGCTTGTCAGGCGGGTGCCAGGTTTGGACCCATTTCTTCAGAATTTTTTTTTTCTCAATCATCACCATTATTGATTTCCAAAATGTTTTCATCAACCCAAACAGAAAGTCTGTATCCACTAAGCAGTAACTTCCCATCCCTCTCTCTCGCAGCACATAACACTAATCTTACACGTTGCCTATTCTACATGTTTCATATAAGTGCCTGTCACATTCCAGTTGAAATGTTTCTGCCTCACCTCCTGCCCCACACAGATCCTATGCTTGGGTAGTAAGTTGACTCTTAAAATTTATTGTGCCGTGGACTGCTTTTGTCTACATAGTTTTATCTAGTTGACCCTTTTGCTGAGGTTGAATCCCTTTTTTGTGTGTATCAGATTTCATAATTAATAACTGAGGGAGGGTTGGTTCAAACAATTAATTATGTTGTTACCAAAAGCTAGAACATTTATTGTTATTTTAATTTGTGTTTAGATTAAAGCTGATTCAAAATTTTTCTTTTATTAGCCATTTTTATTCATTTCATGGATTTTCTGTTAATGTCATTACCCATTTTTCTGTTTATATTTTTTTCTTCTATATCTGTAAGAGGAGCTCTGGTAGCGTAGTGCCTAAGGCACTTGATTGCTAACCAGAAGGCTGGCGGTTCAAACCCACCAGTCACTCCTCAGAAGGAAGATGGGGCAATCTACTTCTGTAGTGATACCGCCTCGAAAGCCCAAGGAGGGGTCGCTATGAGTCGGGCTGACTCCACTGCCCATAACAACAGCACTAATATCTGTAAGTTTTAATTGTTTATTGAAGGCAATAAAATAGGAACCCATTAGACATTGTTATTTTGAGGTGCAAATGAAGTGATTTGTGTTAAAACATAAGTTTCTAGTTTTATGGTGATTGTTACATCGCCCTTTGGTATTCAGTAGAGACGAGGTAAGGAGCATGTTCTTAGGAGTGATGTCACTGCATAGAGAAGCCTGTTGTTGTTATGTGTCATCGAGTCGGACCCGACTCATAGCGACCCCTCCTTGGGTTGCCGAGGCGGTATCACTACAGAAGTAGATTGCCCAACCTTCCTTCCGAGGAGTGGCTGGTGGGTTTGAAC
>NW_006922483.1:160031-161344 GCF_000298275.1 Orycteropus afer afer | reverse complement strand
TGCCCAACCTTCCTTCCGAGGAGTGGCTGGTGGGTTTGAACTGCCAGCCTTCTGGTTAGCAGTCAAGTGCCTTAGGCACTATGCTACCAGAGCTCCTATAGAGAAGGCAACTCCAGTTTTTCCATAAGGCAAAGTCTTGTGTTCAGCTTGTACAATGTGTGGGGCAGTGTTGGCAGTGACCTTCTAAGCAAAGCCTTATCAGGTATATTTTCTCAGTAGTTAGGGATCACTATGGCGTTACTTTTTAATCATACTCATTTGCCTTTGTTGTTGTTGTTATGTGTCGTTGAGTCAGACCCGACTCATAGCGACCCTTCCTTGGGTTTCTGAGGCAGTATCACTACATTTGCCTTACTCACCAGTAACTACTGTCAAGAGACTACTGCTTCACTGCATTAGAAGGGGAAATATTGCAAGGGAGTTAATATTTGCTAAAGACACTGTGGGCCCTCACCAGCAATCTATTCAAATACTGTTCTCTCTTTTTCTGTCCCTAGGAGTACACCATTGATGTATTCTTTCGCCAGACCTGGCATGATGAGAGACTGAAATTTGATGGACCCATGAAGATCCTGCCACTCAATAATCTCCTGGCTAGTAAGATCTGGACGCCTGACACCTTCTTCCACAATGGAAAGAAATCCGTGGCCCATAACATGACCACACCTAACAAGCTGCTCAGACTGGTGGACAATGGGACCCTTCTTTACACAATGAGGTCAGAGAGTGGTGCCCTTATCCAGGAGGGAGGGCCAAGGTTACTGGGTAGGGGAGACTTGGGTTGGAAGTGGCGTGTTTTAGAGAATCTATTGAAAATTCTGTCACATTTACAGATTAGTAATGCACATACAAGTGTCTGCCTTCTAACGTATTCACATGCATACACACTTAGAGGCATGTACTATAGATGCACATATCAATGGAGTTGCATATATATATACATTCAGAGACACATGGAGATGTGTGCATAGACAGGTTCATGATGTGTAAATGTATACACAGTCAGAGACACACATAGACTACCACACAGGCACCTACATATTCAAGGACATTTAAATCCACAAACTCACAAAACCATGTACACAGACATGAACACTGTGTCAGTCAGAGTAGGCTAGGTTCAACTGTTGCAACAAACAACTTCTATGATACAGAGGTGTGAGGATCAAATGAGATACCAGATAGCTTCTAAAGCATGTAGGATACACGCGCACACACACACATCACATAGATATTATGCTATATTGCCTAGGAATGCTGACGAGTTTGATGGAAGTCAAGTTTACACCAAATATATACATTTTAGTACCAAG
>NW_006922483.1:149244-156851 GCF_000298275.1 Orycteropus afer afer | reverse complement strand
TGGCTTTGGTGGTTGGGGCATAAATTTGAATAGCACTCATATGAACGGGTCTTCCTTGTAGGTCTTCCTTCCAAAGTAGGATGTGAGGAAATGTTTTAGTGTAGTATGTTATTTCAATTGAGCTTGATGTCCCCTACCACCATGGTCCCGAGCCCATAGGTCCAACTACTTGCTCCCTCCTGGTAGCTGGCTGTGGCCAAGTGCTACAACCTTGTCCCTTGTCAGCTTTACTATACACCTGGTAATTCTTAAAGAATATGCCAATACACTTGTAGAAGCATTATCTTCCAACTCTATACATGGTCTTGGGTACAGTTCCCCCTGCATAGACATACCTAATTGTTCAGCCTGTCCACCCATCTATCCACCTGTAGATCAATGTTTACCTTCACTGACAACACAGTACTCTTTGTGCAAAAGGGTTCATCTTTGTTGTCTGTACCTCCCATGCACCTCTCTATGCTTTCCTAAAAAGAATATGTTCTAAAGTATTTGCAATGCAAGAAGATTCTTTGCCCAAGCACTAGGAGACTCTTGGTTCTTGTGTTTGATTTTTATGCTTATACTAGCTCCTTTGTTGTCAGTTCTCACTTCCCGAAGCTCTCTTCCACATCGAGTGTCAATTTTGCCTGAGCTGACATTTATGGAATGTACAAATGAGATCCTCCAGTGCAGATTCTATGGCTATTTTAAATTTGTGTCTTTGTTATTTGCACAATGAAATTCAAATAATGCAAACTTGGTAAATGTGTGTTGAGTCCATGAAGGGTGCCTGCCTGTATACTGTTGCTGTTAGTTGCTGATGAGTCAGCTCTGTGTCATCACCGTGATCATTGATGGATTTCAATCCAGCCAATATATTAGTCTCTGTTCCTTCACATTTGTTATTTCCGATATACTTCCTGCAAGAATTTGGGTGAATAGAAGGTAGCCAAGAAAAGAATGGATAGCAAGTGGACACATAAAAATTTGGATGAGAGGGGAGTTGCTAAGAGACTAGAAGAGAAGTGAGTATAGAGTAGAAGAAAGAATGAGGGGGAAAAGGGGAAACATGGATAGAAGAGAGAAGAAGATGGGGAGGGAAGGGGAGGTAATGTGGAGAAGAGGTCAATAATATTAAAATCATCTCTCTCTGTAGATAGCTAATGTGTACCAGGGAGAGTTGGCTGATTGGCTAGAGAAAAAAGAATGAGAGAGGAGGGAAAATAGTAGACAAGGTGAAAAGACCGAGTGAAATAAAGATGTTACATATTAGGATATCCTAAAAAGACAGGAGAAATTAGAGAAGAGGCTGTCATAGATGGAAAGAAAGAAGAGAAGACATAGAGAAGGTGGGGAAGGGGCAGTGGAAGAGATGAAGAAGAGGGAGCAAAATTGTGGCTGGCAGAAAGATAAGTATTCAAACGTTAATTTATTCCTTCACCATTTTTGGCTTTCTGATGCAAACGTGGCTCTGTACTGCATTCTGTGGATGCAAACATTAATAAGATATGCCCTCTGTCCTTAACGTGAGGTGTCCAAAACGTAAGAAAGGAAAAAGAAGAATAATAATTACAAAAATCTTCATTGAAATGCCAAAGATATGGGTAATTATGGAGGAGTAAAGGTGGGACGTCTGACCCATTCGTTTGGGTCAGGCTGAGCAGAGTCCCTGGGTGAGGTAACACTGAAGCTGCTCATGACTATGACCAGTGTTAGTTCTTGTGGTATTAGATAATCAGAGTTAGCCAAGCAAATTGTAGGTTGGGAGTGGGAAAAGCGGAAGGAGAGTTTAGACAGAGAAAACCAAGTGAGCAGTTGCAGGAAATGGAATGGTATAGAGGAGTCAACTTTAGCCAAGGCAGTATTGGAATGTAGCACGAAAGGAGGATATGGGAAGAGATGTGAATGCGGGGGAAGGCAGGGCCAACTCATGAAGCCACTCTATGCGACACGAAAGAATTGGAGCATCATCCTGGGAGTGGAAGGATTTCAGCAAGGGAATGAAGTGGTCAGTTGACCAATTTATATATGACTTTCTATTGTGTAAAGAATGCATTTGAAGAGAGCAAGACTGGATTTCGGGAAAATTAGGAGGGAGCTAGAGTAGTCAAAGTGAGAAGTGATGAATTTCTAATTGAGACCAGTGGATGAAGATGCAGAAAGGGAGATACGTGGGTCTGAGTTTTGGAGGTGGGATAGAGAAGAGAGAAGAAAGAATAGGATGTAAATAGAAGAAGGTAGAGGTGAAGCAGAACAAAGGATTTTGTTGTGTTCGGTGCCATCAAGTTGGTTCTGACCCATGGCGACCCTGTGTGCAATAGAAACAAACTGCCTGGTCCTGCACCAGCCTCCCAGCCATTGCCATGTTGAGGCCATTGTTGCAGCCACTGTGTCAGTATATCTCGCGGAGGCTTCCTCTTTTACCCTCACCATCTCCTTTAGCAAGCAGGATGCCTTTCTCCAGGGATTGGGCCCTCCTGATAACTTGTCCAAATTGCATAAGACAAAGTGTCAGCATCCTCCCCTCTAAGGAGCATTCTGGCTGTACTCCTTGCAAGGCAGATTTGTTCGTTCTTCTGGCAGTCCATGGGATATTCGGTAGCCTTCACCACCATAACTGAAATGCAGCAAGTCTTCTTTGGTCTTCCTGGGTCAATGTCCAGCTTTTGCATGCAGATGAGGCAATTAAAAATATCATGGCTTGGGTCAGGATTAGATACGTTAAAACAGAGTTGGCAGAATGGGCAGAAGATGCCATTGACACCTTCATCTGATCTGAAGAGGACAGGAATGTGCAGTTGGAGACAGGATTCTTTGGGAAATGTCCTCAGGCTTATTCTGAAGTGCACAGCAGAAGAAGTGCAAGAGCCAGAAGGCGATGAGGTGCCTATTGTCCTGCGCAGCAGATGCTTCCCCTTAGACCCAGGAAGGTGGGTCTGGAGAGAGGACTAAGCTCTGACATGTAACAACTAAGTTCCATTTATGTCCCTACAATGGATTCATCTGGTGAGCTTTTGTAAGTCATACTGTCTTCTCTCTCCAGCTCCTCACTCTAGTAATTGTGCTTGTCTCGTAGGCACAAAAAGAAGCACAAATTGGATAAAGGCTGCAGAACACTTGAAACTTTTCAGAAAGTGCTCTTCTGCAATACCCCTATTATTATTTTGACCCTCAGAAATCTTGTCTGGATCCCACGGGATAACAGCAGGAGGATAGTTTCCTAGTAAAACATCTGGTCAAGGCTTATGTTGCTATGTAACTAGGACACTTCAGAAGGAAGCCCTGCCTTGCCTCGTCTTAGGACCCCAGGACGACCATAAAAATGCGGGACAAAGCCCATTACCTGCCACTTGCTTCAGCAGCACATGCGCTAAAATGGGCAGAGACAGAGAAGATTAACATAATCCCAGCACAAGATGACACAACACCCATTTGTGAAATAATTTCCAGTTTTCAGATATGGATAGTAGTCAACTTCATCTCTAGTAATGACATTTTATTTCTTGATGAGTAAACATGGTCATTATGTTGCTCTGTATACCGATTGTATATAAATGTTGCACAGTGGAGAAAACAGTAACAAACATGATTCCATTGGCTATCTGGGTAGGGGGAGCTCTGGTGGCGCAGTGCCTAAGGCATTTGACTGCTCACCAGAAGACTGGCGGTTCAAACCCACCAGCCACTCCTCAGAAAGCAGGTTGAGCAATCTACTTCTGTAGTGATACCGCCTTGTAAACCCAAGGAGGGGTTGCTAGGAGTTGGGTCTGACTCAGTGGCAGTGAGTTAGATCTGAGTAGGAGACACAAATATTTTTAACTAGATTTTTTCCCATTGGCTGGACTCATTCACTCGATGTATTCCAGAGTGCTGATTATGTTCAAGGCGCTGGAATATGTGATGAGCTATAGAGACCAATATGATGTGGCCATACTCTTAGCAGAGTTGTGCACAGATTGCTGCACACTCACTCACACACACACACAGACATAAAACACTTGCCTCCTCGATTCCAACTCAGAGTGGAACTGTGCTCCCTTGGGTTTGTGACGGCTGTGCCCTTTGGGAAGTAGGTTGCCAGGCTCCTAAAAGTCCTTCAATAGAGTGAGGTGCAAAATGTGATGGGAGCACAGGGTAAGGAGCACCCCAAATCATGGGGGAGCCGCGAGGAAAGCTACTGAAGGAAGTGATAGTTATCCTGCCTCTTGGATCTGAAAGAATGTATGGGTAGCTATCAAACAGATAAAGGACTACACTGAGGGTCTTCCAGGCAGAGAAAACTGCATGCTTGTATTTGTAAAGTGACACTATCTCTCAGAAATCCATGTTTCTTATTAGAACTTTCAAAGGAGTCCTGGTAGTATAGTGGTTAACGCGCTCAGCTGCCATTCTAAAGGTTAGCAGTTCAAAACCACCAAGCGCTCCATTGGAGAAAGATGTGGCAGTCTGCTCCCGTGAAGATTACAGCCTTGAAGACCCAATGGGGCAGTTCCACCCTGTCTTATAGGGTTGTCAGGAATAGGAGTTGACTGAACAGCAACAGCTTTGCTATTGGTATTAGAGCTCCCATTTGTTTATTGTTATCAAAACTATTTCCTGGAGGGTTAATGAGACTGGGCACTAGGAACAAATGGTGACCAAGAGAGCTGTGGTCTCTTCCCTCACATAGCTCATATTCTAGAGGAGAAGACAACTAGACAAGCCCCAGTGGAGAAGCAGGAGGAGAACGACAGCACGCCTCGCGAGTAGCCGGCAGGGCCAACAAGGCAGCTGTGCAGGAAGTAGCCACAATGAACTCCCTAGGAGATAACTTTTAAACCGAAACCTAAAAAACTGAGTAGAAGTAAATTAGATTGAAAGACAGGGGGGAGGGAGAAATGTAGTCTCAATGCACACTACAATACAGATGGAGCTGGAAGGCGTTAGCTGAGTCAAATAAGCCAATCACAGAAGGACAATTATTGTGTGATCTCAGTGATACAAAATGACAAGAAAAGGAAAGTGTATAGAGAAAAAAGGTTATTAGTGATTACCAAGGGTGGGAGGGAGGGGAAAAGGGGGCTTATCAGTGATGAAAATACTGCATTGGTTAAGGGTATGGTTACAGAGGTGAATATTGGAATTGTCAATAAGTTGCACACCTGTAAAAAGTTGAATTGGCAAAAGTTGTGTGACAGACATGTTTACAACAATGACAAAAAAAAAAAAAAAGAGAGTATCTACTGAGGTGCTTATGTATGACCAAAATCATCATGGGATTCGGGTCCTTGGTTTGGAGGTTTACTATCATGGTTTCATAGGATGTCCCTGGTAATTGGCCTGATACCTTGTTTAGTGTTTCTCTTCTACCTCCTCATCTGTTGCATAGTGCCTGGGGTCTTACAAGCTTACAAGTGGCCGTCCAAGGCCCAACAATTGGTCTCTATTCACCTTGAGCAGCAGAGGAAGAAGGAGAGTCAGGAATAGAAGGAGGAGATGGAATGTGTTGCTAACTGCCTCCATGGACAACTGCCTCCTTTGCCAGGAGAGCACAAGAACTAGATGGTGCCTGGCTACAATTACTGAACATTTTGATCAAAGATTCCATAGAAGAAGCCTGATCAAAAGGGGGGAAAGGCAGAACAGAATGTAAAGTTTTCATGGAGTCCAGATATCCTGGAGCTATGAAGGATGGCTAAAGCCCTGAAACTATTGCCCTGAATTAGTCTTTAAAGCTTAAACAAAAAATGCTCTTGAAGTCTTCTTCAAACCAAACAACAGTTTAGCTTCAGTATCAAAAACCGCCTGCCTTGATCATTCTGCTCTTTTAAGAACTATTTATATGGGATCAGAGTGACAAGAGCAAATTGAAAGATTAGATGGGAACTTTAAGGGGCAGTGAGTTTACACGAATGAGGGAGGAACAACTCAGAAAGGAGGGTGACAATGGTTGCACAACTTGAAGAATGTCATCAGTGTCACTAAATGGTATGTGGAGAAACTGTTGGATTAGTGTATGCTTTGCTGCCTATATTCTCAACAACAATAAAATGAATTTTTTAAAAAAGAGAGTGAAAGGAAATGTGTCAGAGAGAGGGGTATAGCATATGTGAAGGCCCAGGAGGCAGTGAGTGATGATATACCAAAGGAACAAAAATAAGTTCAGTGTGATTGGACCAAGGAGCGGAGGGAAGTGATCTAGGGTGGGGAGAGATGCTTTTAAGCTGTGTTGGCATGAAAGCAATGGGACCCATTGAAGCGTTTATAGCAGGGGAATGAGACACATTTGGATTTTATTTATTTTTTAATTTCCAACTTTTTTTTTTTTGACTTTTTATTGAGAGTTGGGTGAAAGTTTACAGAGCAAATTATTTTTCTATTCAACAATTTCTGCACAGTTGATTTCTTGATCTTGGTTGCAGTCCCCTGAATGTAACACCACTCTTCGCCCTTCCTCCCTTTGCCCTTTTCCTGTGTCTTCCTGCCTTCTGAGCTCTGCTTTGGGGCAAATGCTGCCCTTTTCCTCTCATAGCGTTGATCATACTGAGTAGGACGTTCCTGACTGGTGTTAGTACGCTATAGTCTTATCTATTGTTTGGCTGAAAGGTAATCCCCAGGGGTGGGTTCAGTTCCAAGCTTGAAAGGTGTCTAGGGGCCACAGTCTCAGGGCTTCCACTAGTCTCTATCAGGCCAGTAAGTCTGGGCTTTTTCATGATCTTAAATTTTGTTCTACCTTTTTTCTCCCTCTCTGCTTAGGACCTTCCGTTGTGATCCTTGATCCTGAGCAGTGGGCAGTGGTAGCCAGGCACCAAATAGTTCTTCAGCTCTCAGGGTAGTGGGAGCTATGTTTCCTGTGGTCCATTGGTGGCTGTTGGTTTTGTGTATATGCCCTTAATTATGTTGAGGAATTTCCCTTCTATTCCTATTTTGCAAAGAGTTTTTTTTTTTTTTTAAATCAGGAATGGATATTGGTTTCTGTCAAATGCCTTTTCTGCATAGATTGATATGATCATGTGGTTCTTTTCCTTTGTTTTATTTATGTAGTGGATTACGCTGATTGCTTTTCTAATGTATGAACCATCCTTGGATAACGGGTATGAACCCCACCTAGTCAGGATGTATTACATTTTTGACAAGTTGTTAGATTCTATCAGCTCTGACTTTGTTGAGAATTTTTGCACCTATGTTCTTGAGGGATATTGGTGTATAATTTTCTTTTTGTGTTGTCTTTGCCTAGTTTTGGTATCAGGGTTATGCTGACTTCATAAAATGAATAATGTGAGGAGGATCAGTGCCAGCTCTTCTCTGAAAGTTTGGTAGAATCCTCCAGGGAAGCATCTGGCCCAGGACTTCTATTGTGCTGGTAGGTTTTTTTTTTTTTTTTTTTAATGACCTGTTCAGTTTCCTCTTTTGTTTTTCTACCTCAGGCTGTGATAGTTTAGCTAGGTGGTATGGTTTTAGAAATCTGTACATTTCATACAGGTTTTCAAATTCCTTGGAGTCAGTTCTTCATAGTGTTCTGTTACCCATTTCATTTCAGTTGGTTCTATTGTGACATTGCCCATTGCATTTCTTATCACTCTTATGTGCATCTTTCTCTTCATTCCCTTTGTTAAATTTGCCAGTGGTTTGTAATTTTTATTAAT
>NW_006922483.1:146389-148507 GCF_000298275.1 Orycteropus afer afer | reverse complement strand
GCTTTGTAGCATTTCAATGTTTTTAAAATTTACTGAGGTTTCTTTGTGGCCTACAATATAGCCTGTTCTTGAGAATGTTCCATGTAGGCTGGAAAAGAATGTGCTATCATCGTTGGATGGAGTGTTCTATATATGTATATCCATGACATCAAGTTTGTTGATTGTGTTATTTAAATCTTCTGTATCTTTGTTGATATTTTTTCTAGTTGATCTGCCATTCATCAATAGTAGTGTATCAAAGTCTCCTACTATTATTGTGGAGTTGTCTATTTCTCTTTTCAGTTCTGTTAAAGTTTGATATATGTATTTTGGGACTCTTATTGGGTGTGTAGATAGTTATTATGATTATATCCTCTTGCTGGATTGACCCTTAGTCATTAAATAATGTCCTTCTTTGTCTATTATAAGGAGCTCTGGTGGGGTACTGGATAAGGCATTTGGCTGCTAACCTAAAGGTCAGCGGTTCAAACCCACCAGCTGCTCTGTGGAAGGAAGATGGGGCAATCTACTTCTGTAAAGATTTACAGCCTCAGAAACTCAATGGGGGTCGCTACAAATCAACTTGATGGCAGTGAGGTGTTTTTTTTTTTTTTTGTCTGTTTTGCTGGTTTTTGTCTTAAAGTCTTTTGTACCCAAATTAATATTTCCACTCCTGCTCTTTGTTGTTTGCTGTTTGCTTGATAGATGTTTCTCTATCCTTTGATTTTTAGCTTATTTTTATCTTTGTGTCTAAGGTGTGTCTCCTGTAGGCAGCATATTGATGGGTCATATTTTCTTATCCATTCTGCACTCTCTGTCTCTTGACTGGTGCATTTAATCCATTTACATTCAGTGTAATTATCAATAGGTATGGATTTACTGCTGTAATTTATTTATTTAGTGCTAATGGTTTCCTTGTTCCATCTATTTTTCTGTGCTGAGTACAGTTTCTTTGTTGCTGTTAATTTTTTGCTTACTGAGTCTTTATGATCGTTCATAAGTTGGTAGAAGATTTATTAACTTTTCTTTGTAATTTTTATTGTCTTGATATTCCCTCCATTCGTAAGTTCCATAACTATACCATTTATTCCTTTTTTTTTTTTTTTTGCTTTGTAGTTGTTGTTTACATATCCAATTCTCTGGTTCCTTATTTTCAGTCTTTCATGTTTATTTTCTTTTTGAAAATTCTTTATCTGGCATAGTTTCAGGGCGATGCTGTGATGTATCTTAATCTCAGGTTCTTGTCTGTTGTTGGTTCTCTGTCCAAAATACTTCCATTAGCATTTCTTGTAAGGTTGGTCTTGTTTTATACATTCTCTTAATTAATGTTTATCTGGAAATGACCAAATTTTGCCATCATATTTGAGGGATATTCTTTCTGGATATATAATTCTTGATTGGCAACTTTTATCTTTCAGGGTTTTATATATGCTGTCCCTGTGGCTTCTTTCCTACATGATTTCTGCTGAGAACTCAGAGCATCATCTTATTGGTTGGGCTTTTAGGTGACTTTGATTTTCCTCAGCTCCTTTCAGGATTCTTTCTTTGTCTTTACTTTTGGATGTTTTGATTATAATATGCGTTGGTGATTTTTGTTTGGAGTCTGTCCTCTTTGGAATTTGTTGAGCTTCTTGAATGGATATCTTCTTTCTCTTCTTTCATGATATTAGGACAGTTTTCTCCCAACAAATCTTCAACAATTTTCTCTGTGTTTTATTTGTCTCTTCCTGTTCTAAAATTCTTATCACACATAGTTATTCTTTGTGATGGTGTTCCACATAATTATTAGGCTTGCTTCATTTTTCTTAACTCTTTTTTCTGATTGTTCCTCTAACAGATTAGTATTAAGGGATTTCTCTTCAATTTCATTGATCCTGTCATCCATTGCTTCAATTCTACTCCTTTGTCCTTCCAATGCATTATCTATTTCTGAAATTTTAACTTTAGTCTTCTGGATTTCTATTTGTTGTTTTTGTATGTTTTCTAACTGTATATTTACTTTGTCAAATTGTTCTTTTTTTTATTGTGATTTGGGTGAAGATTTACAGAGCAAATTAACTTTCCATACAGCAGTTCACATGTACTTTGTCTCATGACATTGACCACAGTTTACCACAATGCAACAGCTCCCCTCCCACT
>NW_006922483.1:143163-145421 GCF_000298275.1 Orycteropus afer afer | reverse complement strand
TTCATATTTGTTGTCTGTACCTCCCATGTACCTCTCTATGTCTTTCTCAACCGCGCTGCTGCCATATTGGTTACTCAACAGTCAAATTGTTCTTGTAGTGTTTTCCTGAATTCTTCTAGAATTTTGTCTGTATTTTTCTTGATTTGTCTTTGTTTTCTTTGATGTCTTTCTAAATCGCTGAAGGGTCCTAAATATAATTATTTTGAATTCCTTATCAGGTAGTTCCACTGTCATTTCTTCCTCAGAAAGGGTTTTTGGCCCTGTATTTTGGTCAGTTGCTTGAACTGCTTTGTCCTGTTTCTTTGCATGAATTGAAGTTGTCTGTCACTGCCAGGACATTTTGATGTCATTGTATTTATGTGATGATTGTATACTGGTTAGTTTCACACTGGTGTTTTGTTTTGATATATCTAGTTTGGCAGCACTGGGACACTTGCTATCTGTCTCCAGGTGGGTGTGGTAGTGGTGTGAGTGTGAGTTTGGGTCTCTATTCGTTGGTTGTGTAGAGCAGCTGAAGGTGGGCTTGGTGGGTGTTGGCCACAATCATTCATTAATCCAGTGGTGCTGGAGTGATGGTATCAGTTGCCCAGTGGGTGGAACAGCAGATGTGATGGCTGTGGCTAGGTAATATAGATGTAGTTGCCTCCTGCTGGATGGGGAAAAAAGTGGAAAGGAAAGAAAAGAAGAAAAAAGGAAGTGAAAAGGAAAAAATAAAGCAGCATAGCAGTGGGTGCAAATGCTCACCCCAAACTGTGGAAGAAGTGGGAACATTCCACCTAATCCACAGAAGCTTGGGCAACTGACTGTGGAGGCTGTAGGTGTGCTATAAGCAACCTGCTAGAACACACCTCCCCAAACAGGCCCCACACCCAGACGCTGGAGGTGGGGGAGGAGCCAGGGCTGAGACAGAGCCCCGGGATCCAGGTAAGGAGAGGGAGACAGGCCACACTCAAGAGGCAGGAAGAGGGGGAAGCTGGGGATGACAGAGCCATGGGATCTAGGTAAGGAGAAGGAGACAGGCCACACACCCAAGAAGCAGAAAGGGGAAGAGAAGCCAGGGATGATAGAGCTGCAGGATCTGGGTAAGGGGAGGGCAGAGAGGTTTCGAACAGCTAAGGCAGACAAACTTGTCTATCAGTTTGTCATGCTGTGGTGGCTTGCATGTTGTTGTGAGGCTTGAAGCTGTGCCACCAGTGTCATAAATGCCAGCAGGGTTACACATGATGCACAGGTTTCAATGCAGCTTACACACTGAGACAGACTAGGAAGAAGGAAAAGGCCATCCGCTTCTCAAAGAATTGGCCAGGGAAAACCTTATTAATAGCAGAGAAACACTGTCTGATACATTACTGGGCAACTTTATGAATAGCCCGGAAACATTGTACAATACAGCGTAGGAAGACGAGACTCTTAGGTTGAAAGGCACTCAAAATACGACTGGGAAAGAGCTGCCTCAGCAGAGTAGAACCAACTTTAATGATATGGATAAAGTAAAGCTTTAGGGACCACCATTTGCTGACAAAGGAGCATGGTGCCTAAGGCGCACTTGACTGCTAACCAGAAGGCTGGTTGTTCAAACCCATCAGCCCCTCCTTGGAAGGAAGGTTGGGCAATCCTACTTCTGTAGTGATACTGCCTCAGAAACCCAAGGAGGGGTCGCTATAAGTCAGGGCTGACTCGACAGCACATAACAACAACAACAACAACGTTTGCTGACATGGCATGACTCAAATTGAGGAGAAACAGCTGCAAACATCCATTAATAATTGGAACATGAAATGTATGGAGTATGAATCTAGGAAAATTGGAAGTTGTCAAAAATGAAGTGGAACTCATAAAGATTGATATTCAAGTGAATTAGTGAGCTGAAATGGACCAGTTTTGGCCGTCTTGAATCAGATGACTATATGATCTACTATGCCAGGAATGACAGTTTGAAGAGCAATGGCATGGCATTCATCATCACGAAGGATGTTTCAAGATCTATCATGAAGTGCAATGCTGTCAGTGATAGAATAGTATCCGTACACCTACAAGGAAGACCAGTTACTACTACAATTATTCACATTTACACACCAACCACCAAATCCAAAGTTGAAGGAATTGAAGATTTTTATCAACTTCTGCAGTCTGATATTGACCAAACATGCAATCAAGATGTGTTAATTATCACTGGTGACTGGAATGCAAAATTTAGAAACAAAGAAGAATTACCGGTGGTTGGAAAATTTGGTCTTGGTGACAGAAATAATGCTGGA
>NW_006922483.1:134841-142747 GCF_000298275.1 Orycteropus afer afer | reverse complement strand
CCAATGGTATTGAAGGAAGAAGTTGAAGCTGCACTGAAGGAACTGGCAAAGAACAAGGCACCAGGAATTGACAGAATACCCACTGAGATGTTTCTCAACAAATGGATGCCCTGCTGGAGGCACTCACTCAGTCATGCCAAGAGATTTGGAAGACAGCTACCTGGCCAACTAACTGTAAGAGATCTATATTTGTACCCATTCTAAAGAAAGGTGCTCCCACAGAATGTGGAAATTATTGAACAATATCATGAATATCACACACAAGTAAAATCGTATTGAAGATAATTCAAAAACAGTTGCAGCAATATATTGACAGAGAACTTCCAGAAATGTAAGCTGGATTCGGAAGAGGACACGGAATGAGGGATATAATTGCTGATGTCAGATGGATCTTGGCTAAAAGCAAAGAATACCAGAAGGATGTTTACTTACGTTTTATTGACTATGCAAAGGCATTTGATTGTGTGGATCATAACAAATAGTGGATAACATTGAGAAGAATGGGAATCCCAGGACACTCAGTTGTACTCATGAGGAACCTGTGCATAGGCCAGGAGGCTGTCATTCAAACAGAACAAGGGAACGCTGTATGGTTTAAAATCAAGAAGGGAGTGCGTCCGGGTTGTATCCTTTCACCATACTTATTTAATCTGTATGCTGAGCAAATAATCCAAGAAGCTGGACTATATGAAGAAGAACGTGGCATCAGGATCGAAGGAAGGATCATTAACAATCTGCAGTACATTGGCAACACAACTTTGCTGAAAGTGAGGATGATTTGAAGCACTTATAAAAGACCAAAGAAAAGTTGATTCTTTCGGGTTGTGGTGCTGGCGAAGAATGCTGAGAGTCCCATGGACTGCTAAAAGATCTAACAAATCTGTCCTGGAGGAAGTGCAGCCATAATGCTCCTTGAAGGTGAGAATGGCCAGACTTCATCTCGCTTTCTTTGGTCGTGTTGTCAGAAGGAACCATTCCCTTGAGAAGGACGTCATGCTTGGTAAGGTGGAGGGTCGACGAAGGAGAGGAAGGCCCTCAACGAGATAGATTGACACAGTGGCTGTACAGCAGGGATCGCGGAGCTGGCACGGGACTGGGCAGTATTTCATTCTGCTGTGCATAGGGTCGGTATGAGTTGGAAACAACTCGATGGGACCTAACAGCATAACAGAGCACACCTTGCTGATTGCAGAGGTGATGGGCATGCAGTGCCCTATGTGCAGGGCTGCTGGGGGAGTGAGACAATTGGAAGCTGCAGGGACTTGAGGCAGGCTGGGAAGACCACCAAGTGGAGGAGGAGTAGTCGGTAGGGGAGCATCTCTTGCTGCCGAGGAGTAGGGTTGGGGAGCGCACCTCTGATAACTGAGAGAGTAGGCGAGGTAAGGGAGGATAGCACACCACTGGTCACTGGTATAAGTGCTGGGGCACTCCTGGGTGAGTGCAGCCAGTTGTCTGGATCCTGCCCCAACTCACTGTAAGGGGACATCCAGAGTTTAGTGTCTTCAGCTGCCACACCAAGGCCTTCCCCACTGCATGGGTTCCCAACCCAAATGACCAGGATCTATTGGTGGCGAGGAGTTCTAGCCCTATTTACTAGCTCCCTCCCTGCTCTGTGGTTGCCTGAGTCTCTGGAGTTTTTGCCTGCTTCCCTGCACGTGTCTTCCTTAGATCTAGCTTAGTTCATGTTCATCTTGCTTCACTCTGGATTCCTCTACATTGTGTCTCTGTCTTGTTGGCAATTGTGTGAAGTTGCCTTCTTATGTCTCACAATGGCTGCCCTGTGCCAGGTTGACTGGGTAGGCACCTTTACTCTGTGTCTCTCCTTGTTCAGTGCTTTGATTCAGTTTCTTCTTCAAAATGATGTTTGGTCTACTTCTTTATCCTGTCCTTTGAAGCTCAGGGTTCCAGGATTATCATCTGTATCTGTTTCACTTGATTTCTTGGGTCTTTGTTGTACAGGGATAGTGTGGAGTGTCTAAGTAGTTCACTACCTTAGCTCTACCCCTATATTTACATTTTATGTGGATCGCTCTGGCTGTAGTGTAGACAATGGATTGGAGGAAGGCAATGCTGATGATGAAGTGCCCAGTTAGGAAGATGGTATAAAACTGTCACAGTGCTAGAATTAACACCTGCTATGTGCCCAACTTTTTATCTAAAGCATCTCTAATCTTCTCAACAATTATTCAGTATTGTTATCTCGATTGAACAGATCTAGAAGGTGAAGCTTAAGAAATTAAAATGACATGCTCAAGAGCAGAAATTATTAGGTAAATGCAGGTCTGTCTGCCTTCAAGCTACTGCTTTTTCCACTAAATAAATAATGGAACAAGGATATCAATATATGATGCCTTCAGGGGGTGGTAGTGGCGTTAGGTGCCATTGAATTGGTTCTGACTCATACAGACCCTGTGTACAAGAGAACAAAACACTATACTTGATCCTGAATCATCCTCACAATCATCGCCATGTTCGAGCCCATTGTTGCAGCCACTGGGTCAATCCATCTTGGTGAGGGTCTTCCTCTTTTTCTCTGACCTTCTGCTTTACCAAACATGTTGTCTGTCTCCGGGGACTGGTCCCCCTTGATACCATGTCCAGAGTATGTGAGATGAAGTCTGGCCATCCTCCCTTCTAAGCAGCATTCTGTCTGTACTTCTTCCAAGACAGATTTGTTCATTCTTCTGGCAGCCCATGGTATGTATGTTCACTATTCTGTGCCAACATCTTAATTCAAAGTCATCAATTCTTCTTCAGTCTCCCTTATTCATTGTCAAGCTCTCACATGTGTATGAGGTGATTGAAGATACCATGGTTTGGGTCATGTATACCTTAGTCCCCAAAGTGACATCCTTGCTTTTTGACACTTTGGAGAAGTCTTTTGCAGATTTGCCCAGTGGGAATGCAACGTTGGATTTCTTGACTGTTGCTTGATTGTGGATCCAAGCAGAATGAAATCCCTGAAAATTCCAATCTTTTCTCCATTTATCGTGGTACTGTTTATTGGGCCAGTTGTGAGGATTTTCATTTTCTTTATGTTGAGGTGTAATCCATATGGAAGGCGTTAGTCTTTGATCTGCATCAGTAAGTGCTTCAAGTCCTCTTCACTTTCAGTCAGCAATATGCAGTTGGCCATCTGCATATTGCAAGTTGTTAATGAGTCTTCCTCCAATCCTAATGCCATGTTCTCCTTCATATAGCCCAACTTTTTGGATTATTTGTGCAGCATACAGATTGAATAAGTATAGTGAAAGGATATGTCCATGGTTCACATCTTTCTTAATTTTAAAGGTATCCCCTTGTTTTGTTCCAACAACTGCCTCTTGATCTAGGTACTGTTTCTACATGAGCACAATTAAGTATTCCGGAATTCTCATTCTTTGTGATGTTATCCATAATTTGTTAGGATCCATGCAGTTCACTTTGCCTTGTCAATAAAACAACAGGTAAACATCTTTTTGGCATCCTCTACTTTCAGCCAAGATCCATCTGACATCAGCAATAATATCCATGGTTCCACATCCTCTTCTGAATCTGGCTTGAATTTCTGGCAGTTCCCTGTCAATACACTTCTATAAACCCTTTTTGAGTTATCTTCAGCAAAATTTTACTTATGTGTAATATTAATGATATTGTTTGATAAGGTCTGCTCTCTGTTGAATCACCTTTCTTTGGAATGGGTAAAGATATGAATCTCTTCCAGTCGGTTGGCCAGCTAGCTGTCTTCCACATTTCTTGGAATAAACAAATGAGTGCTTCCAGCATTGCGTCTGTGATGGTTGCACCAATGATGATACTTGGTGCCTAACTGGAAGTTAGTGGGGTCAGGTGTTGTATGGGTGGTTCACGTGAGCAAAGAAGGATAATGGCAATAGTATGGGTGCAGAAAGGAGCCATGGTAATGTAGTGGTTAAGTGCTCAGCTGCTAATTGAATGGTTCATGGTTTGAACCTATTAGCCGTTCCATGAGAGATAGATGTGGCATTCTGCTCCTGTGAAGATTATACGAAACAACCAAGCCTATTGCCATCAAATCGATCAAGTAGAACTGCCCCATAGGATTTCCAAGGCTGTAAGTCTTTACAGAAGCAGACTTCCTCATCTTACTCCCACGGAGAAGCTGGTGGGTTCGTAGCATTGACCTTTTTGGTTAACAGCTGAATGCTTAGCTTTGGAAATCCTGTGGGGCAGTTGTACTCTATTTTATAGGGTTGCTATGTGTTGGAATTGACTTGCCAACAATGGGTAAAGAGTGTAGAGCCAAGTCATAACATTCCCTTAGAGTAAATGGGCTTCTGGAACATGGCAGTGATAAGGAGGGGTAATGCGAAATACAGCCCAATAGAACACCTTGTGGAGGGACTTCTGCATGAAGGGTGAGGGTCACTAGTCTGGAATCTGTTTACCCTGTAGTTGTAGGGAACCACTGTTGGCTTTGAAAAAAGTGAGGGGCATGATTAAATCATTTGTGTTAGTTAACACAAAAATGCCTATGAAAGAAGTTTGTGTCTTGCTCCTTAATGTTTAAAGCAGGTGTTCCTTATTGGCATGTGGCTCATTTCCAAGTGGTGTTTCAGGGATGCAAGCTCCTGTCACCTAGTGGCTCTAGCATATTCAATACATGGTTTCCAAGACCTCTGTGCTTGTTTGTATCAAGTGAGAAGAGGAATAAGCTTGGAGGATCATGTGTGGCCTGGAAGAAGCAAACTCATTTGTACTGACATTCCTTTGGTTAGAATGAAGTCATTTGGACACACCTAACTGCTAGGGAGGGAGCTCTGGTAGCATAGTGGCTAAGACATTTGCCTGCTAACCAGACGGCTGGTGGTTCAAACCCACCAGCCACTCCTCGGAAGAAAGGTTGGGCAATCCTACTTCCGTAGTGATACTGCTTCGGAAACCCAAGGAGGGGTCGCTATGAGTCGGGTTTGACTCGACGGCACATAACAACAACAACAACAACAACAACTGCTAGGGAAGCTGGGAAGAGAAATACTTCTCCATGCCCAAGAAAAAAGTGAAAATGGGTTTGGTGAACAGCCTGCAAGTTTTTGCCAGTTCCAGTTTCACGATCAAAATATCTGGTTGTAGTCTGGAAGATCAAATGGAGGCAGGGATAGATACCAGTGGGTAGAACATTTCATAGACCAGGTAAGAATGATGGCGGCCCCAAGAAAGGCAGTGGAAAATAGTGGGGAGAGAAGGACAAATATGAGAGAGGTTTTCAGCAGAAATCGGAGTCCACCTGGATATGGGATAGTGAGGAAAAGAGGATTGAGAATATTCCTGACACCCCCTCCCTGGAGGCTGAGAGGATTGCGTGATTATTGATGAAAACAGGCAGTGTAGGAGAAGCAGCAGATCATCTAGAGAGGGGAGGCAGCAGGTTGAGAACTGCCACTTTCTGCAGATTTGCTCCATGCCCAGCACTGTGCTGGGTGCTTCACATGAACTTGCCCTGCTGTCCTCCGGCAATGATTGCTTGTGTATATTATGGAGGCACAGTGCAGCGTTGGGATGGAGAAGATGGGTTCCACTGTAAGAGTGCTTCTGGTCCTTCCTCTGGAAAATGAGCTGAGTCACAACAATACCTGCCTCATAAGGTTGTCATGGGAAGGCAGCGTGATAGGCATATGAATTACCTGACATATGTCCTGGCACATGTCAAGCTCTTTATTGTTACTGTCCTGACTTTACTATCCTGCCACTGTTAAGTGACAGAGGTGGTATAGAGACCCAAATCACCCTTATTTTAAGGCAAATTTTTATTTCCACTACATCACACCCCTTCCTCTAAAAAGGGCATATGGGGAATATCAATTGTAAACTTAATGAGTCTGAGGTGAACATGACCGACTGCAGTTGGAAACTCAGGTCAGGAACTCAGGAGAGTTTTGACACAACAGAGTTTTCCAAAATTGAATTCAGTGCACAAAGTGCCTTTTGTGGGTTAAGACACAGTCATAGTGTCTGACTTTTTTAAAGAAGTAGCTGAAAATTAAAGAAAGTAGCACTAGTTTCTCCATGTTGAATCATCAGGAGGTAAGCAGTGTTCTGAACCACTTTAGAGAACGAGTTGTCACTGTCATGTATTGATTGTAGGATCAGGTCAGTTTTCCTTAGGGACTTGGGATGTTCAAGAGACAAAGTGTGTGAAGGATAAATTCTGCATGATGCCTGGACTCCCCTAAAAATGTTAATAGTAAGGTTCCTACTTGAGATGCAAATAGCTTGCACTTGAGTTTGCATTAAAGCAGTGCCTCTGAAATGGCTGGGAACCAGGGAACACATTTGGGCCATATTGTTAGTTGTACTGGACTTAATGTGATCAGACTAACCAAGCCCTGATAGCTCTGCTTCATACAGCCCTTCTTTGTAATGGCTTTGGCTCTAGGGGATTCTACCAGTAGTTCCTTGTTCATTAAACTAGCAACTGACTCACGAACCCACAGTAAGTGAGCTTCACTGTAATGAAGAGAGGTAAGAACATAGAGGAGATGGAGTGACTCCTTTTGGGCTCTGAGAAGCTTATAGTGAGGTGACAAGCAAGGAATATTAAGTCACAAAGTATGCTGATGCACTCTGCAGTGACATGAGTCCCTGCCCTCCAAGAGCTCACATCCTAGTAGGAAAGACAGGACACATCATTCAGTGAAGTACATGGCATACTGAAGGGCTTTGGAATAATGGCTGCATTTATTCTTAAAGGCAGGAAGCTGGTCTCCAGGCATATGGCGTCTGTGGAAAAGCTCCGACATCATTCTAACATACGGGGATTTACAGATCATCAGAAGGGCCCTCTTGTCCCAAAGCTCTTTCAGACAGAATGGAGGCCTGTGTGGTAATAGAATGAACACTTGAGTAGTAATGAGCTCTAGCTGTGAGACCCAGCTCTGGCTGGGATTTGCAGATGTAGCCATGGACAAGACAGTTCCCCTTTCTGAGTCTCAGTTTCTTCTCTGAAATGAGGCTGAAAATACCTGCTCTGCCTCCTTACACAGCTGTGTATTAAACCAAGGAGGATCTCCCCCCGTCTACTGTGTTTCAGTTACCATCCTCAGGAAGGGTCATATGAGGAACAAAGCAGAGAGAAGTGGTTGTTCCGAGTTGCTGTGAAGTTGACCCCGCCCATGGCGACCTTATGTACAATAGAGCTAAACACTGCCCAGTCCTGTGCCATGTTCACAATCATGGGATGTTGGAGTCCGTTGATGCAGCTTTTGTGCACTACCTTCTCCCCTAAGGAAGGCGTTTACCTCCCAGCACTGTACTGGTGTCCCGGACAATCTTCTCTGGGGACCAGAGGGTTTGCATTGACCAATCTGGTGGCGTAGTGCCTAAGGCACTTGCCTCCTAACCAGAAAGCTGGCGGTTCAAACCCACCAGCCACTCCTCGGAAGGAAGATGGGGCAATCTACTTCTGTAGCGATACTGCCTCGGACACCCAAGGAGAGGTTGCTGTGAGGTCAGGTCTGACTCGATAGCACATAACAACAACAACGACAAAATCTTCTAAAGTAGCTCCTCAGGCCTCTCCTCCTGATCTGTCTGAGTCTGGAAGCTCTGCTGGCACCTGTCCACCAGGGGCGAGCCTGGAGGTTTTGGAAATACCAGAGGCATAGCTTCCAACATCACAACAAGCCAGCCCAAGATGACAAAGGGACAGGTGGGTGGTGGCTGTGGGGAAGATAGGCTCCTCAACACACACTGATAATCCTATGTGGGAAGCACCAAGGTGTTTGTCTGGAGCGCCCTGGCGTTTCTGTGAACTGGAGGAGCTCCGCACGCCTGGAGGGCACAGAAAAAAGCAAAGGCAATATTTGAGCAAAAGCTCAAAGGAAATTTATTGCTCACATAAAGAGAAAAGGACATTCCAGGCAGAAAAAAACCAACAACGATATGTACA
>NW_006922483.1:131402-133960 GCF_000298275.1 Orycteropus afer afer | reverse complement strand
CTTCCTTCTGAGGAGTGGCTGGTGGGTTTGAACCACCAGCCTTCTGGTTAGGAGTCAAGTGCCTTAGGCTCTATGCTACCAGAGAGCAGTTGGCATTCTAGACGCAGGGATCTAGGGATAATTGGGTATTTTTTTCTGTGGGGTAGTTAAGACAAAACCAACCAACCAAATGTACTGCCGTCGAGTTGGGTCCGACTTGTAGCGACCCTTCCTTGGGTTTCCAAGGTGGTATCACTACACAAGTAGATTGCCCAACCTTCCTTCCGAGGAGTGGACTAGATGATGCCTTTTCATTCACATTCGTTGTATAATTTTTAAAACTCTTTCATTGAGGTAGGACATGCATAGTTTCAGGTGTACAGATGTTATAGGCATCGCTCCACGGAATTCTGGGCTAGAGTTCACAGGAGTCGAAGGGTAAGGAAATGAAGAAGTGGCTTAGGAAGGTGACAGACATTAGAGCAGTATGATGACCTCATTTCCCAGGAGGGTCACTCTTTCTGAGACCTTCTGGCCGGAGCCAAAGGCAAATAGGCACTGAGCACATGGATGTCCTCTATAGCTTCTGAGCTGGGAAATTTTTCTCTTTGGGTGAGTGTGTTGGGTGGATTGCCATCTAAAAGCAAATGACTCATGTGGTACTCAGTCTAGTTCAAGAGATGAGACATATGTAGTTGAAAGAATCCCGAAAAATGCAAAGCACTGTAAAATAAGTGTGAAGTAAATAGTACAGCGACATAACAAAACAGAAAACCAATGGCAAAACAGCATAATAAAATACTCTCTGATCTATGTGCTCATTTTGAAAATGTACTTAGGTGTTTCCAGTGAGAATGAGGTACGGGCACCAAATAGCTGAGTCACTAATTTGTCTCAATTTCAAAAGCGTGGAAAAGACGTTATTTACCTAGTGGCTTCAAGTCAATGCACCGATTCTTAACTCCGTGAGACAGCAGAGCGTAATTACCGGAGCCAACTTTGTCAAGCTTCCATATTCAGTGTCTTGTTCACCCCCTAGCTCATACCCCCTCCCACTTTGAGATTCAGATAGATGTCCCTTCTGCCCAAGGCACAAGCTGGCTTACTCGCGGCTGGTCCACACTGCAGGAGCAGCTCAGTGCTCAGACTTCTTCTCTTCCCTGTCTGCCATCACTGCCTTCCTCATACCAGCCAGGCTCATGACCGTCATGAGAATCGGGGAGGTGGGGCTGACAAGGCCAGCGAGGTGGAATGACTTGCACACATCTATTGCCAGCTGGCGCTAGCCGTCTTGCTTTGGAATCCATGTTCTTCATGGCTGGGCTACAATGCTTCTCACTTTTTTTTTCCTTCACAATTTACAACAGCTTTGTAAAGATATCATTGGCATACAATAAAATGCAGCTATTTTAAGTGACTAATTCAATGATTTTAGCACATTTACAGAGTTGTGCAACCATTACCGCAATGTAGTTTTAGAATATTACATCACCCACCCCCCTAAAAATAAAAAAAATCTCTGGAGCCTGTTTACAGTCACTCCCTGTTCCTTTCCCAATCCCCTAGCAACCCCTAATCTGTTTCTGTGTCTATGGCTCTGCCTGTAGTGGAATCGCACAGTATGTAGTCCTTCATGACTGGTTTCCTTCACGCAGCATCCTGTTTCCAAGGTGCAGCCAAGTGGTAGCAGGTCTCAAGACTTCATTTCTCTTTGTGGCCAAGTGATATTCCACTGGATGGATAGACTGCATTTTGTTTATCCATCCATCTGTCGACGGACACGTGGGTTGTTTCTACCTTTTCTTTTCTTTGGGGTAGTGGCACTGCAGGACCCTGGGCGGTACAGTAAGTGAATGTTTGCCAAACTAGGCTGTGGCAATGCTTGATATTGTGAATTTTTCTGATTTTAGCCAGCCCAGAGGGCACATAGGAGCTCTGGTAGTGCAGTCATTTGGGCATTCATCTGCTAACCCAAAAGGTCAACAGTTCAAACCCACCAGCGGCTCTGTGGGAGAAAGATGATGCTGTTTCCATAAAGATGACAGCCTAGGAGACCCTGTGAGGCAGTTCCACTCTGCTCCGGGGGCGCTGTGGGTCAGAATCGACCGGACTGCAGTGGGTGTGGCTTCAGTGCGTTAGTGGGCATATATTTGTAGCTCACTGTGGTTGAGGTTTGTATTTCTCTAATGACTAATGGTGTTGAGCATCTTTTCATGTGTTGCTAGTCATTATAATATCTTCTTTGGTGAAAATATTTACATATTTTGCTTGTTTAAAAACTGGATAGTTTTTCTTCTCCTTATTGAGTTGCAAGAGTTATTTATATACCCTTGACTCTTTGTCAGGTATATGATTCACAAATACATTCCCCATTTTGGGATTGGTCTTTTCATTTTCTTAATTGTGTCTTTTGAGGAGCAAAAGTGTTGAATTTTGATGAAACCCAAGTTACCATGTTTTCTTGTATGGATCGTGCTTTTGATGTCATATCTAATACATCTTTTCCTAACCAAAGGTCACCAAATGTTTCTCCAATGTTTCCTTTTAGAAATTGTAGCTCTTACATTTATGTATAGGAT
>NW_006922483.1:128970-130234 GCF_000298275.1 Orycteropus afer afer | reverse complement strand
TAGATCCGTTGTATTCCCATCTAAATCAGCTTGCCAGTTACAGTTATTTATTTATTTTAAGAAAAGCATACTGGGTTTCTGATAGGATTGCATCGAATCTATAGATCAATTTGGAAAGTTGTTGTTATGTGCCATCAAGTTAGACCTGACTCACAGAGACCCCTCCTTGGGCTTCCAAGGCGGTATCACTACAGAAGTAGATTGCCCCACCTTCCTTCCAAGGAATGGCTGGTGGGTTTGAACTGCCAGCCTTCTGGGTAGCAGTCAAGTGCCTTAGGCACCCATTTTAACAATAGTAAGTCTCCCAATCCACAAAATATGGGGTGTCTGTTCATATGTTTAGGGCTTCATTCATTTCTTTCAAAGATATTTTATAGTTTTCAGTGTACATGTTGTGCATTTCTTTTGTTAAACCTGCTCTTAAGTGTTTTAAACTTTTGATGCTGTTAATGTAACTGTTTTCTTATTTCATGTTTGGGTTGTTTCTAGTATATGGATGTCTGATTGACATCTGTATATTGATATTTCACTCCTCGGAAGGAAGGTTGGGCAATCTACTTCCGTAGAGATACTGCCTCGGAAACCCAAGGAGGGGTCGCTATGAGTCGGGGCCGACTCAACCGCACATAACAACAATCTCATCCTAGAAACTTGCTAAACTACATTATTACTTTTAGTATCTTTTGTGGATTCTTTCTGATTTTCCCTATTAGGATTATGATGTCTGCAAATGAAGACAGTTTTGCTTCTCATATTCCAATCTTGACATCTTCAAATTCTTTTGCTTGCCTATTTGCTTTATTTTTCAAAATAGACTATGTCTCTTAGAGAGGTTTTAGGTTTGCAGAAAAATTGAGCAGAAAGTTCAGAGAGCTCCCCTATACCCCCTGCCATTTTGGTGCACTGTTTCTCCTATGACTAATATCTTTCATTTGTGGGGCACATTTGTTACAATTGATAAATCAATATAGGTACATTAGTACTAAGCCCGTAGTTGACACTGGGGTTCACTCTCTGTGTTGTACCATCCTTCTGGATTTTGACAAATGCATGATATCACGTGCCCACTGTGACAGTATCGTGCAGAATAGTTTCACTGCCCTCAAATTTCCCTGGGCTCCACCTGCCTCCTCTTGAGCCCCTGGCAGCCACTGCTCCTTCACCATCTCCATAGTCTGCCTTTTCTGGAATGTCATATCATTGGAGCTCTGGTAGCATAGTGCCTAAGGCATTTGACTGCTAACCAGAAGGCTGGCGGTTCAAA
>NW_006922483.1:124203-128870 GCF_000298275.1 Orycteropus afer afer | reverse complement strand
TAGTGATACTGCCTCGGAAACCCAAGGAGGGGTCGCTATGAGTCAGGTCCGACTCCACAGCACATAACAACAACAACATATCATTGGAGTCAGACATGCAGAACTTTCTCAGGCTGGCTTCTTCCACTTGGCAATATGCATTCGAGACTCTTCCATGTCTTTGCATGGTTTGTAAGCTCATGTCTTTGCTAGTCCAGTGTATGCATGTGCTATAACTTGTTTAGCCATTCACCTTTGAAGGACAGATTGGTTACTTCTAATGTTCGGCTATTACGAATAAAGCTACTATAAACATTTGTGTACAGGTTTTTATGAGGACGTGTATTTTCACCCCATTTGGGTAAATATCTAGGACTGTGATTGCTGCACTGTATGGTGACCTGTTTAGCTTTATACAAACTACCAGCCTGCCTTCCAAAGTGGCTGCACCATTTTGCATTCCCACCAGCAATGAAGAAGAGTCTGTTGCCTCATCAGCATTTGGAGTTGTCAGTAGTTTGGACTTTCACCATTCTAAGGAGTGTGTAGTGCTATCTCATTGTCATTGAACTTGAAATCCTAGAAGGACATGTGATGCTGAGTATCTCTTCATATGCTCACTTGCCATCTGTGGACCTTTTTGGTGACTTGTCTGTTCTGATCTTCTGCCCATCTTGTAATTAAGTTGTTTGTCTTCTTACTGTTGAGATTTTAAAGTTCTTTGTATATTTTAGAAATAGCCCTTTATCAGACATGCATTCTACAAATATTTTCTCCCAGTGTGTGGCTTTCTTTTCATTCTCTTAACAGTGTCTTTCACAGAAAATATATATATTTTTAACCCTAAAAAGTCTGACTTATTTCTTCCTTGGATTGTGCTTTTGGTGTTGTATCTAAAAAGTCATCGCCAAACGCAAGGTCAACTGGATTTTCTCCTGTGTTATAGTCTAGATGTTGTTACAGCTTTATGTCTTACATTTAGTTCTATTTCGAATTTGTTTTGAGTTCCTCAGAAGGAAGACTAGCCTTAGATATACTGCCTCAGTAACCCAAGGAGGGGTCGCTATGAGTCGGAGTCGACTCGACAGCAGTGAGTTTGTTTTTTGGTTTTTAACTTTCCTAAAAGATGGAAGTTCTGTGTCTAGATTTCTTCATGTGTGTGTGGATGGCCAGTTACTCCAGCATCAGTTGTTGAAAAGACTATCCCTTTTCCATTGAGTTGCCTTTGCTCCTCTGTCAAAAACCAGTTGACTGTCTTTTTGTGGGTCTATTTCTGGATCCTCTGCTCTGTTCCACTGATCTGTCTAATCCTTCACCAATCCCACAATTTCTTGATCATTGTAGCTTTAATAGTAAGTCTTCTTCAGTTATTGTATTGGCCATTCTGGGGTTTTGCCTTTTCATATGAACCTTAGAATCAGTTTGTCAATATCTGCCTTATTTTAAAAAATTGATTTATTGAGATTCTGATTTACATACCATGTAACTGACCCTTTTAAAGTGTACAATTATAGTTTTGTATATCCATACAGAGGGAGCTCTGGTAGCATAGTGGCTAAGACACTTGCCTGCTAACCAGACGGCTGGCGGTTCAAACCCACCAGCCACTCCTCGGAAGGAAGGTTGGGCAATCTACTTCCATAGTGATACCACCTCAGAAACCCAAGGAGGGGTCGCTATGAGTCAGATGCGACTCAACGGCAGTGAGTTTATACCATCTAGTCCATGCACCATAATCTCCTCTTTGGAGTCATCTTCTATTAATCTTCCCCCTTGATTCCTCTGCTACCACCACAGTGGCCTAGTCACTATTGCTTGAACATAGTTGATACACTTCTACTTCAGAGCCTATACATTTGAGCGTGCTTCCCCCATGTGTCCCCAAGTCTCACTCTCTCTCATCTCTTTTCAGGTCTTTGTTCGGATGTCATCTACTCAGTGTAGTCTCCCCTCAATACCCTATTGAAACCTGCAATCTCTTCCTAATACTCTCTACCAACATCTTTTAATTTTTTTTCCTGGTGCATACCACCTTTAAATATACTATATAATTCACTTATTTATCTTATTTATTTTTGTCTTCTCTTCCTTTAATGTAAGCTCTAAGAGGGCAATGATCTTGCTATGTTCATTGATGTATTTACATTACCCAGAATAATATCCAGCACATAGTAGGTGATCAGTCAATATTTACTGATGACACCAGTGGGTAAGGAAACTTGGATAGTCATCTCTGTCTAAGACATTCTAGGGGATTTGGGGCAAGTTTGTTCCCTGCTGTTTTCTCATATGTAAAATATTTCAGAAGATGAAACTAGTTGTTCTCTGTAAGGGTCTTCTTGCTCTGAAATTCTAGGAAAGAGATCATGTGCCTTTCAGATAGGATGGATTGGGATACTATGCTATTAAGGAATCATATTAAGGTGCTATTTTGACAAAGCCCCAGCAATACCTAAACTCTGTCTTACTTGTCCTACACCACCTCTCTGCAAGGTCCCCATAGATATATATGCCTTTGGAAAAGAAAAGTCATTCATTCATCCATCCACTCACTCAGTAGATATTTATTAAACACCTACAATTTACTAGGAACTATCCCAGGCTCTTGGACACAGCAAAAAGCAAAAGAGACACAAATCCCTAACCTCATAGTAAGGAGACAATGAAAATAAATGATAAATATAAAAAGTCAATTAGATGAAATGGTAGGTGTTAGGTGGCATACTTTACCACACAGAGTATGGGGAGCAACCCGATAGAGGTCAGTGTAGACCTCATACACCAAACCAAACCAAACTCACTGCCACTGAGTCGATTCTGATCCATAGCAACCCCCACTGGGTTTACAAGGCTGTCAATCTTTACAGAAATAGACTAGCCTCATCTTTCTTCCTCAGAGTGGCTGGTAAGTTTGAACCACTGACCTCTTGGTTAGCAGCCAAATGCCTTAATCACTACACCACCAGAGCTCCTTAGGCTTCATATAAAAAAAGTCACTGCCATTGAGTCTATTCTGACTCATGGCGACCTCCACTGGGTTCCCGAGCTGGTCAGTATTTATAGAAGTAAATTGCCCCATCTTCCCTCTGCAGAGTGGCTGGTAAGTTTTAACCACCAGCCCTCTTGTTAGCAGTCAAATGCCTTAGGCACTGTACCATCAGAGCTCTTAATAGGCTTCATATAGAAGATGATAATTAAGCAAAGACTTGACATGTGCAGGAATTAGTCTCCAGGTATTTGGAGGAAGCACATTGGTAGAGAGGTGTGTGTATATGAATGCAAGTCCTAGGCTGGATGACAGAAACCAAGCGTTCTCATCTCCTATTTTCAGTTTCCTTATCTAAACAGTAAGAGGTTGGAACCAGGTGGCAAGTATCCTTGAAGCTTTAAGTGATTCCTCACATTGATATTTACAAAATTCCCCATGTGTCTTGGACAAAGATTCAATTATCAAGCCTAGTATGTAATATGCTACCAATCCACCCTTTTATACTTCAGGGCATGAAAGGGGTTTCATGACTCAAAGAACCAGGCACTGGAGAAATGTGTTTCATTGATAAACCTGCTCATGGTGTTGGATATTGAAAATTGTGTTTATTCACTCTACTTCCATTTCCAAGATTATTTGTCTGCCCAGCAGTCCTGCAGATATGGCGAATAAGACCACAGCAAATAGATTATCAAGACAAGAGGTAAAAGGTAGTGATTTCTGATTAGGTGCAGAACAGATTTATAATAACTTTCCTATCTTCCTTCCCGTCCACTTCTTACCCAGCCCTCCTGAGCACAGCACAGAGTAGAAAGAAGATGTTTGTGTGGAAAGAGTACTTCTCAAACCTAATTATGCCGTTCTTATTTTGTTGCTTCTTCAGACATCCTCTCTGACCTCTGTGCCTTAATGTTCTTCCTTCAGATCCTCCCTCCATCCCTCCACCTAGCTACAATTTCCAAGACCTTCAAGGCTTCTCTGCAACAGAAAGTATCCTGACCATATGCCGGCTATTATCCTCAGCCCCTGCCCTGTGTTAATATCAAACAAACCAAACCAAACCCACCGCCATCAAGTCGATTCTGACACATAGCGCCCCCCTTTGGGTTTCTGAGGCAGTAAATCTTTACTGAAGTAGATTGCCCAGTCTTCCTTCTGCAGAGTGGCTGATGGGATTGAACCGCCAACCTTCTGGTTAGCAGTCAAATGTCTTAGGCAGTATGCCACCAGAGCTCCTTCCTGTGTTGATGTTGTTGTGGTTTTGTGCCGTTGAGTCAGACCCAACTCATAGCGACCCCTCCTTGGGTTTCTGAGGTGGTATCTCTTCGGAAGTAGATTGCCCAACCTTCCTTCCGAGGAGTGGCTGGTGGGTCCGAACCACCAGCCTTGGGGTTAGCAGTCAAGTGCCTTAGGTACTATGCTACTGTACATGTAAGTGCTACCTGTCTCCTCCGTTGACAGTAGTCACTGTGAGGGCAGGCTTCTAGCTTGTGCATATCTGATTCTTCCTCCTTCTCTTGATATCTTCCCACAACTACCTTGTACTCAGGCAGTAGTTTCTCAAAGAGTTTTTATTCTGCTGCCGCCCAGTTGATTCCAACTCCTGGCGACCCCATGGGTTACAGAGTAGAACTGAGCTTCAGAGGGTTTTCTGGCTGTCAACTTTTTGGCAGCAGATCACCAGGCCTTTCTTATATGG
>NW_006922483.1:118359-124093 GCF_000298275.1 Orycteropus afer afer | reverse complement strand
CAATAAAGCAAATACTGCAATAAAGTGAGTCACACAAACTTTCTGGTATCCCAGTGCATATAAAAGTTATGCTCACATTGTAGTGTAGTCTATTAAGTGGGCAACAGCATGATGAAAATTTTTGAAATATTGTGGTAACTACCAATGTAAATGTATCAAGCAGACCAGTCAAGAGGCAGAAAGTATCAGATTGTATAAAAATGGAAAATCCCAAGTACATGATGTCTACAAGAAATGTATGTAAAATATAAAGACACAGATAGGTAGTGTACTGTTTCAAAAGACAGAAGGAGCACATCCATTTCATGAGGTCAGTATTGTCCTAACACCAAAATCAAGCAAAGATATTAAATGAAAAGAAAGTGCCTAGGGCATTTGACTGCTAACCAGAAGGTTGGCGGTTCAAACTCATGAGCCATTCCGTGGAAGGAAGATGGGACATCTACTTCCGTAAAGATTTACCACCTTGGAAACCCAGTGGAGGTCTCTATGAGTCAGAACCAACTCAATGGCAGTTGAGTTTGGCTTTTGAGGTTTTTTTATATCCCTCATCAATATAGATGCTCAAATCCTTAACAAAACATTCGGAAAATGAGTCTAGCAATGCGTAAGAAAGAATACGTTTATCCAATGGTAATTACAAGTTGGATTAACATTTGAAATCCAATGTAATTCAGCATATAACAGAATAAAGGAGGAAAAGCATAGAATCACCTCAAAAGATAGAGAAAAAATATATTAAAGAATTGAAATACTCATTTATGATGTGAACTCTCAGCAAAAATGGAATAGGAGGGAACTTATTCAATGTGATAAAAGACATTTATGAAAAACTTATAGCCAACATCATACTTAATGGTGAAAGACTGAACACGTACCCCCTAAGATGAAGAAAAAATATTGTCGGTCACCATTTCTATCCACCTTTGTACAGGGAGCTCTAGCCAGTGAAATAAGGCAAGGAAAAGAAAGAAAAGGAATATATACTATAAAGGAAGAAGGGAAACTCTTTCGATTAACAGATACCATGAATGTAACCCACCAGCTGCTCTGCAGAAGAAAGATGAGGGGGTCTGCTTCCATAAACATTTGTAGCCTTGGAAACCCAGGGATTACTGTGAGTTGGAATAGACTTTATGGCAGTGAGATTTTTTTTTTTTTTTTGAGTATCATGATTGTGCATATAAAAAATCCTAATCAATCTACCAAAAAAAGCTACTAAAATTAATTATTTAATTTTGCAAGGTCAACAAAAGGTCAATCAATGTACAGAATTCAAGTATGTTTCTATCTAATAGCAATGAACGATTGGAAAAAATAAAATAAAAACACACCATTTACAATAACATCAAACACAAAAAGTATTAAGATATTAATGTAACTGAGCACTTGTAAGACATTTCATGGCAAACTTCAATAGGTGTATGGAAGGATGCTTAACATCATTCATTGTCATGGAAATACCGATTAAAAACACGCTGAGTTACCCCTACACGCCCACTGGAACGGCTAAAACCGTTAGAAAGACTAGCAAAAGCAATCGAGGCAAGGATGTGGAGTAAAGAAGAACACCCACAGTTTCCTGTTGGGGATAAATGGGAAGAGTTTTAGCAGGCTCTTATAAAAATTAAACACGCATTTAATGTATAACCCTGCACTTCTCCTCCTAGAGATCTACGCAAGAGAAATGAAACCATCTCATGTCCTCACAAAGACTTGCACAGAAATGTTCTTAGGAACTTTATTTGTAATAATCAAAAATTGGAAACAACCCAAATATCCATCAACAGTCAAATGGATTCACATTGTGGCATCTCCATAGAATGGAACACTACTCAGTTATAATAATAATAATAATAATAATAATAATAATGAAATGGACTACTGAATATAAGAGGAGCTCTGGTGGTGCAGTGCCTAAGGCACTTGACTGCTAACCAGAAGGCTGGCAGTTCAAACCCACCAGCCACTCCTCGGAAGGAAGGTTGGACAATCCTACTTCCGTAGTGATACTGCCTTGGAAACCCAAAGAAGGGGTCGCTATGAGTCGGGGCTGACTCGACGGCACATAACAACAGCAACAGCACTGAATATATGCCCAAACATGGATGAATCTCATCCAACTTACGCTGAGCAGACCAGCCACACTTCAATATGCTGTCGTACGCTATGGCATCATTTCTATAAGATTCTGCAAAAGGCAAAGCTAACCCATAGCGACAGAAAGCAGTCCAGTGATTGCTTAGGGCCCGGGCTAACTGCAGAGGGGCGTGAGGGGACTTGTTGAGGATGATGGAAATGCTGCAGATTTTGATCTGGTGGTGGTTACGTGGGTGGGTACATTTGTCAAAATGCATCGAACCATATGATATAAAAGAATGTGTTCTATTATATGTAAAGTGCACCCTTAATAAATTTTATTATTGGTTTAAAATGTAAACTAAGAAGCAAAATAAGTTTATATGGGTTGTGGCTCCAGGTGTAATGTGATGTTTTCCTAAGGTTCCATTGGCCTGTCTTTCCTCTAAACCTTCAAGAGGATACCTGGCCTGAAGGTCATTCCTCCAACAGTCTTACAGGGGAAGCCAGCCCCCGCAAGAACCCCACCTGGTCTGAGCACCTCAGTCTTTATTTCCATGGCTTCGCTTTTCCAGGTAGATTTGAGAAACAGCTGTGATCACTCAGGTCTCAAAATCCTGGGTTTGCCAGAATGGGCAGCCTCTCCTTGTCCTGACGTAGGTGGGGTGCTAACAGATGCAGATACAGCAGCATCGCTGGCTTTGGCCCCGATTACTTTGGGCAGAAACTTCAGCTGGAAATGCTTTGCTTGGAAGCACCCTTTCCTGTGCCGTGAAGTGGGAAATGCTCCAACACTGGCCTCTGCCACCATAGAGATGTGTGATTCCAGGAAAGTTCCTTCTCCTTCTGGGCTTTTGTTTTCCCGCCTCTAGAGTGAGGAGACTTTTGTAGGCCCTGTAAGGAACTTCCCATCTGACAGACCAGGAATGTCTAGGTTTTTAAGTGACATTCAAAACCCTGTGACACCTTCCCAGCCTCATGGCCCACTTCTTCCTAGATGCTCCTCCCATCCCGGCTGACGTTGCACCTCATTTATTCATACGGTCCTTCATTCAGCAGGCAGTCTGAATTCCTGCTATGTGCCCAGCATTGTACTAGATGATGGAGATACAGCAGTGAACGGAAGGAACACACGGCATCAGCAAGCTCTCGCGATCTGAAGGGGTGGGATCAGAATTGGAGGGTAGGTCTGCCTGATTCCGATGCGCACACTTTGGCCACTCTCCCACACTTCCACTGCAAGACTGCCATTTCCAAGGTAGTGACTAAAGGGGAAGCGAGGCTTGTCGTTTGCCAGGTGCAGTGCTTCGAGTTCTCCCTGTACCCTGTACTCTTTCATAGTGCTAATCACAATGTGTGTGTGTGCAGACGTTCGATTCTTTGTCTCCCTCCATTAGAAAGAAATAGCACTAGGACCCTGGACCAAGCCTGCCAGTTCTGCTCCTATACCTGAGCACAGGGGCTTTTGTAGGACTTTCAAAACGGTTTCTGAGAGGGAGGGAAGGAGATGGGAGGAGAAAAGGACAGCAAGCCACCTTGAGGGATGGGGGAGCACTGCATGGCAAGTCATAGCCCATACAGACGCCCATTGGGGAAGGCCTGGGGCCCTCGTGCCAGTCTCTCAGACTTGCCCTCAGAGGTCTCCCACGTCCTCCCTGGCCTTTGTATTTTCTGAAGGGTGTGTGTGTTCTCTTGCCATCTCTTGCAGTTCCAGTGAGCAGCAGAGCTGTCTTCTGTGTGTGTTCACTGTCATGGGAAAGGTACTCTTTTGACATGTGTTTCCTCTCCAGTGCCATCTTGAAATTGGTTACCTTACATGATAGCCTTCTGAGAAGAACTGGGCTTATTAACCCAACTGCAGAGACAACTAAATTGTGATCGGGAGCGAATGAGTCAGTGCTGCTTCTTGGCAGCTGGTTAAGGGGACGCAAGGCAGAGAAGTTCGACTTGTTTTTCTAAAGGTGGCAGGGTGAGGTTCAGAGCTGATGCCAAAATCCACACAGTGCATGCTGTTCTGAGAGGCTACTGGTCCATTTAACCCACCCTTTCTGCTCCTAAAGACTCGAACCTCAGCGAATCCAAACAAACAGAACCGACCGCTGCTCTTAGGGGCCAGCCAGTGCTGGTGAATAATAATTGAGCTTGGTGTTTCATACTGTTTGCTTCAGCGTCACTGAATTTCTCTTCTCCCACCTTTTAGGTTAACAATTCATGCCGAGTGCCCCATGCACCTAGAAGACTTTCCCATGGACGTGCATGCCTGCCCGCTGAAGTTTGGAAGCTGTATGTATTTCCTCACATTTTGCTCAATTCCCTTCCAAGAGAAATGGCATGTTTCCTATTTATCCCTAGACTTTCTAAAGCTGGGGCCCTTCCCTAGGGTGCTATGGGAGTGAAGCTAACCTTATTTCACTGTCTCAGACTAATTTCTCTGTCCTTAGTTTGAAACATTAACATCTGTTTTCTAAAGTGCTTAGAGGACAGAACAAGACAGAGAGGATAAACAGTAGCAGCTTCCTAAGGACAAGATCCCTCAGAAAGAATGTTTTTATCCTTTGAAATGTCCCTTCCACCTGCGTCCTCAAATACCTCTGTTCAGTTCTCAATAGCGAATGGTACACAGGAAGAGACCCTGGAGTGCTTCTCATTGTAGAGAGTGTTGTCTCGGCCAGTAGTGGTCAGTCTCACAGGGAAAAAAAAGGTACATTAGAAAAATAAAAATCGAGTAGCATTTGAGTGAGTTTCTGAGTCTAAGAATAATGGAAGAAGTTTTATATAAGGGGTCAGCAGGACTGTAAAAGAAGCATGATGTTAACTATGTCTAGATTAGAGTGTGCTCTGCATTTTGAAGTAGACATTGATTGGATTTGAAGAGACCCGAACCATTACGTGTGAGATATATAGATATATTTAAAAAATTTTTTTTTCTGATCATTAATTTGTCAGATATTTCCAGATTGCCTCTTGTGTGCCAGGCTCCATTCCAGGAGCTTAGAATGCATCCGTAGGTAAAACAAAGACCTCTGCCCTTGTGGGGCTTAGCTTATAATGGGGAGGAGAGAGGAGGATGGCAAAAGATAAAATCAACTCTGAATAAAACATAAATTAAAAAATACAAAATAAAAAAGTAAATTACAAAACATGCCATGAGGTGAGAAGCACAGTGGGAAAAAATAAAAGTACTGCAGAATAAAAGAAATCTGCCGTGCCTACAGGGAGATACTATTGCATGTTAAAGTAGGGGAGATCGGCATAGCCTCTTTGGAGAGGTAACATTTCAGTAGAGATTTTAAAAAGGTAAAAGAAATTGCAATGCAGCTATCTGAGGAAATAGTACTGCAGGAAAGGAAACAGCCAGGCAAAAGACCCTGCCAAGCACATGTCTATATCTGTGTATTTTACACAAATAACACACACATTGGAAGTTTCTGCAAACCTCCCATGCATTATTTCCATAAGTGTGCTATATCATATTTTCTTACATGTTCCTGACTTCAATTTCATTTTTTTCTGTCCAACGGATTTAATGTAACCTGGATAAAACTGATGTCATGGAAACTTCATTTAAGGTAGGTAGCATAGTGCCTAAGGTACTTGACTGCTAACTAGAAGGCTGGTGGTTCAAACCCACGAGCCACTCCTCGGAAGGAAGATG
>NW_006922483.1:113730-117137 GCF_000298275.1 Orycteropus afer afer | reverse complement strand
CCTCCCACTCTATCCAGGATCTCCAACGCTGATCCCTTTCCGAGGGGTTGGCTTTGGTAGCTGGGCACCATCTGGTTCTTCTGCTTTCAGGGCTGTGAAGGCTGAGGTCCCTGTGGCCCATCACACACTTAGACTTATTATTTCCTATTGACTTTGATTTTCTTCACTCTTCTTTGCTCCAGATGAGGGAAGACCAATAGTTGCATCTCAGATGAAAGCCATGCCCTTCCATGAATTTAGAAATCCAGGTGAACCCTGCTTTGAAATCTGGGGTTCTTCTTTCATTTGCCAGAAGCTTCGCTTTGATCTCAGTTGGGACAGTGGAGGCAGCTTGATTTCGTTCCCTTCAAGAAATAACCTACTCTTTCAAGTCGTTCTCAAACTCTGGTTATTTCCCTTTGGGCTCATAACACGTGTGTTTTCATGGACTCATTTTCTCCACCTCTCTTTTCTCCTGTCTCCATTCACAAATGGACAACTCTCCAACCTTGAACTCTCTCACTGCTGCTCTGTTGCTTGTTTCTTCTGTCCTCAAAATGACTTTCAGTTTGAAGCTGGTGATATAGGACTTGCATTGAATTCTTGACATGATCCTAAAGGGTTCAAAGATTTAAATCTATAACCTGAAAAAATGTGCATCATATAATGGATGGTTCTAGGAAACCCATCACAAAATTCAAATGTGAGGTATGCAAGAACCAAGGGTCTTTTATATGCTCACAAGCACATGACTGAGGTGACTCATGACCATTGATTAAAGAGTGGCAGTAATAAGACGTAATTGAACTACGAAATAAGAAGACTTAGCTTAAATATTTCACTTAAGATGGTCTGATAAGGTTTTTCCATACAACTGTTGAGCCAAGAGAGATCATGTATCAGTTATGCTTTATTTACTCCTCCAATTAAAAGCCAGAGTCCAAAGACCACTGTGATAATTGTCAGTGCAGATTGGATCGAGATTCCTATTGATAGCTGTTATCCCTAAGTTAAGTGCTGTCTAGTTAGCTCCGACTTGTAGGGACTCTATGTGCAACAGAATGAAACACTACCTGGTCCTTCGCAATCCTCACAATGGTTTCTGTGTTTGAGCCCATTGTTGCAGCCACTGTGTCAATCTGTCTCATTGAGGGTCTTCCCTCTTTTCACTGACCAAGCATTATGTCCTTCTCCAGGGCCTGGTTACTCCTGATAACATGACAAAAGAACGTGAGACAAAGTCTGGCCATTATCACTTTTTTTTTTCCACTTTATTCCTTTATTCTATTTATTTATTTATTGTGCTTTAGGTGCATATTTACAGAGCAAAATTTGTTTTACATTCAACATTCACTTCTAAGAAGCATTCTTGCTGTACTTCTTCCAAGACAGATTTGTTCAGTCTTCTGGCAGTATATTCAGGATTCTTCACCAATACTATAATTCAAAGGCACTAATTCTTTGGTCTTCCTTATTCGTTGACCAGCTTTCTCATGCATACGAGGTAGCTGAAAACACCATAGCTTGGGGCACGCACACCTTAGTCTTCAAAGTGATATCTTCTTTTTAACAATTTAAAGTGGTCTTTTGCAACAGACTTGCCCCATGCAATACATTGTTTGTTTGATTTCTTGACTGCTCCTTCCATAGTTCTTGATTGTCCCCATCCATTGCCATCAAGTCAGTACAACTCATAGTGACCCCCATTGGGTTTCAAAGGCTGTATATCTTTATGGAAGTAGATCACCTCATCTTCCTCCCATGGAGCAGCTGTGGTTTGAACTGCTGACCTTCTGGTTAGCAGCCAATTGCCTTACCCATTACACCACCAGAGCTCCTTGGCTGTTGATTATGTACCCAAGTGAAATGAAATCCTTGACAACTTGAATATTTTCCCCATGTATCATGATGTTATTTATTGGTTCACTCATGAAAATTTTTGTTTTCTTTATGTTGAGGTGTAATCCATTTGACTGTGTAGTTCAAAACAATTTATGGATAACATTGCGAAAAACAGGAATTCCAGAACACTTAATTGTTCTCATGAGGAACCTGTATATAGACCAGGAGGCTGTCGTTTGAACAGAACAAGGGGGATGCTGCATGGTTTAAAATCAGGAAGGGAGTGCATCAGGGTTGTATCCTTTCACTATACTTACTCAATCTGTATGCTGAGCAAATAATCCAAGAAGCTGGACTATGTGAAGGAGAACATGGCATCAGGATTGGAGGAAGACTCATTAACAATCTGCAATATACAGATGACACAACCTTTCTTGCTGAAAGTGAAGATGACTTGAAGCACTTCCTGATGAAGATCAAAGACTACTGTCTTCCGTATGGATTACACCTCATGAAGTAAACAAAAATCCTCACAACTGGACCAATAAGCAACATCATGAGAAACGAAAAAAAAAGATTGAAGTTGTCAGGGATTTCATTTTACTTAGATCCACAGTTAACGTCCATGGTGCAGCAGTCAAGAAATCAGACACTGTATTGCATGGGACAAATTGGCTGCAAAAGACCTCTTTAAAGTGCTGAAGAACAAAGATGTCACTTTGAAGACTAAGGTATGCCTGACCCAAGCCATGGTATTTTCAGTTGCCTCATATGCATGTGAAAATTGGACAATGAATAAGGAAGACTGAAGACTTGATGCCTTTCAATTGTGGTGTTGGCAAAGAATACTGAAAATTCCACGAACTGCCAGAAGAACTAACAAATCTGTCCTAAAAGAAGTTCAGCCGGAATGCTCCTTGGAAGCGAGAATAGCCAGACTTCGTCTCACCTACTTTGGTCATGTTGTCAGAAGGATATCATGGTTGGTGAGGTGGAGGGTCAGTGAAAAAGGGGAAGACCCTCAATCAGATGGACTGACACGGTGGCTGCAGTGATGGGCTCAGCCATAGCAAGGATTGTGAGGACGGCACAGGACCGGGCAGGGTTTCGTTCTGTTGGACATGGGGTCACTATGAGTCAGAGCCGACTTGATGGCACCTAACCACAACAACAATCAATACCAAAGGCAGTAATCTTGGATCTTCATCAGGACATGCTTCAAGCCCTCTTGGCTTGCAGCAAGCAGGACTGTATCATCTGCATATCATAGGTTGTTAATGAATCCCTACAATCCTGATACCACGTACTTCTACATATAGTCCAGCTTCTCAGATTATTTGTCCAGCTTTAATTTCTTAAACTTATGGCAGTTTCTTGTCGATGTACCACTCAAAACTTTTTAAAATTGTCTTCAGCAAAATTTAACTTTTCTGTGATACTAATGATATTGTTATATAATTTCCACTTTCTGTTGGATCACCTTTCTTTGGACTGGACATAAATATCAATCTCTTCCAGTTGGTTGGCCAGGTAGCTGTCTTCCATATTTCTTGGCATATACTAGTAAGCGCTTCCAGTATTGTATC
>NW_006922483.1:106530-113258 GCF_000298275.1 Orycteropus afer afer | reverse complement strand
TGGTTCTTGATCATCTGCTACCTACTGAAATGGTTGAACATCAACCAATTCTTTTGGTGCAGTGACTCTGTGTATTCCTTCCATCTTCTTTTGATGCTTCCTTTATCATTCAGTATTTTGCCCACAGAATCCTTCAATATCACAAATCGAGGCTTGATTTTTTTTTTTTTTTTTCAATTCTTTCAGCTTGAGAAATATTAAGCATGTTCTCCTCTTTTGGTTTTCTAATTCCGGGTCTTTGTACATTTCATTATGATGCTTTACTTTGTCTTCTCAAGCTGTCCTTTGAAATCTTCTGTTCATCTCTTTAATTCATCATTTCTTCTATTTGCTATAGCTACTCTCAATTCAAGAACAAGTTTCAGAGTCCTTTGTGACATCCATTTTGGTCTTGTCTTTCTTTCCTGTGTTTTTAATGGCCTTTGCTTTCGTCATGTATGGTGTCCTTAATGTTATCCCACAGTTCATCTAGTCTTCAGTCATTAGTGTTCAATGCATCAAATCTATTCTTCAGATGGTCTCTAAATTCAGGTAGGATATACTTTGGCTGTTGTGAACTTCCATGTTTTAATTTTCTTCAGCTTCAGCTTGAACTTGCATATAAGCAATGGATGATCTCTTCAACAGTGAGTTTTCTGGTTACCTGGTTCTGCTCTGACAGGAATATACCACAAATGGGATGGCCTTAACAAACAGGAGTTTATTCTCTTATAGTTTGGGAGGCTAGAAGTCCAAGTTCAAAATGCCAGGCTGTAGGGGCTGAGTGAAAACCCCTCAGCCTTTGGCTTCAGCTCTGCCCACTCCAGCTCCCGCCCCACTGAAGCTAGAGGCTTTTCTTCACTCAGACAGCTGCTGGCTGCTGAGGCTGCCAAGCCCAAGGTTGACAAGTCAAAAGGCACAGTCCTGATATTACCGAATCACATGGCAAGCCATTAATTCAAGTCCATTGTAAGTCCCAAGGTCGGCAGAGCATGGCAGCCTGCTGAACAATGACACAGGTACACGCAGGATTCAAGGTGCCAGAAGCTAGAGACCATTCCCAAGGCTACTCCTTATATACAGGAAGCAGACCACATCCCAAAGGCAGCTACTCAGCTGTTTGTGGTAGATCCCACCATGGAGTGGATTGCCAATCTCATCATGGGGAATAACTACCACTAGCTGCCCAACCACTCTACCCAGTACATCCAAGGTGATACACAAACACAACTACCACAGTCAGCCCCTGGCCTTGTTCAGACTGATGGTATTAAGCTACTCCATCATCTCTTTCTACAGATGTCATCGAATTGATTCCTGTGTTCCATCTGGCTAGGCCCAAGTGTATAGTTCATTTGTAATGAACAAGTTGTTGGTCTTGCAGAATTCTGGCATACAATCTTTGGCATCATTTCTATCACCTAGGCCATATTTTCCAACTATCAATCCTGCTTCTTTGTTTCCAAGTTTTACATTCCAGTCACCACTAATTATCAATTCATCTCAGTTGCCTGTTTGGTTAATTTAAGACTGCAGAAGTTGGTGAAAATGTTCAATTTCTTTATCTTTGGCATTAGAGATCAGTGCAAAAATTTGAATAATAGCCATATTAACTGATCTTAGCTTGCTAGCAAAAAGAAAAAAAAAAAAACTTGATAGCTACTGGATGCCATTTATGTGATGAAGGCTTCATTTTGTTTTGTTTATGTTTCCAATTGATAGCAGGTAATTTATAGACAGGCTTCAGTAGGTTCAATGTTCTGATTGATGACTCACAAAACAAAACAAATAAACAAACAAAAAATCCAGGCTCACTGCCATCTAGTCGATTGCGACTCATAGCATCACCTCTTTGGGTTTCTGAGGTAGTATCTCTACGGAGGTTGAGTGGCTGATGGGTTTGAACTGCCAGACTTCTGGTTAGCAGTCAAATGCTTTAGGCACTATGCCACCAGAGCTCCCAATGACTCACAAGTGATGGGGATATAATTACCAACTTAAATGAATAGAAACAAATACACAATTTCAGTAATTTATTCTGATTACCAGGGTACTATAAAATTTGATCCATCGCTTATGTATTTATTACAGAAATATGATCAAAAGTGATATTTTTGAACTATTGAATGAAAGTAAATGAGGCTGAAATTCATTTCTGCAAATGTCAGGAGGCATGTGGGGTATATGCATGGGTGCACTATGGCAGAGCTTGTTCACCCAGTTTCATCATTTCTGCACATTATATGTGGGTGCACATTACTTGTGTGGACACACTATTTGCAAACACTATGACTTTACGTAGAATTTTCTCCACTATCTTATATTATAAATCCAAAATTTTGTCCTGATTTTCCAGTAACTAGTGACTATAACTTGTCTATTCACTTTGGAAAATTAAAAGCCTAATCAATGTACTATTTTATCTAGCTATAAGCCTATACGGAAGCTCTGGTAGCATAGTGCCTAAGGCCCTTGACTGCTAACCACAAGGCTGGAGGTTCAAATCCACCAGCCACACCTTGGAAGGAAGTTGGGCAATCTACTTCCATAGTGATACCGCCTCAGAAAACCAAGGAGGGGTTGCTATGAGTTGGGGCCTACTCGATGGCGCATAACAACAACAACATAAGCCTATGCAGTATCTCTTTCCATTTTGTTCCAAAGGTATTGGAACTGTAGTTGGGCTGTAGTTGTCAGGTTTACTAGAATTCTTTTGTTGTGTTAGTTCCCCAAGGCTGCCTTAATAAATTACTACAACGTGGGTGGCTGTAAAGAACCGAAATTTATTATCTCATAGTTTTGGAAGCTGGAATTCCAAATCAGGGTATCAGTTGTGTTGATTCCTTCTGAGGGCTCTGAGAGAGAAACTGTTCCATGCCTCTGTACTGGTTCCTGGTGGCTCCCAGCAATCCTCGACATTCCTTAGCGTCCATCATCTGCCTCCTTAGTCACATGGCCATCCTTCTTCCATCTCTCTCTTTGTCTCTTCTCCTCTTCTATAAAACACCACTCATGGGATTAGATGGGATTAGGACCCATCCTACTCTTCTATGACCTCATGTTAATTGATAATATTTTCAAAGACCCTATTTCCAAACAACTTCATGTCCATATGACCAGGGGTTAGAACTTCAGGATACCTTTTTGAGGGACACAATTCAATTAATTCATAACAGATTTTTGCTGAGTGTATCCAAACCAGACTGGTTGTCTTTTCTCTAAAGCCTTCTTCTGTGTCCCCTGTCTTGGTTTAGATTCTGAGTTTCGACTGCTACTTACCTATTGACCCTCATCTCATATCTCTCCCCCGTACATTGGCTTTCTGTCAGTTCCTAAAATACCACAGTGTCTTTCCCACTTAGAAGCTTTTGTTTGATTGGCTCTATCTCATTTTTATGTTTCAGTTTAAAAACCAACCCCGGGAGAAGGCTTCTCTGATCACCGTCTAATAAAACCCTGCCTCACCCCTTTCACTTGGTTTCCTTTTCTTCTTGGCACTTACCATCTTCTTTCTCTATTTGCTTGTTTACTGTTGTTCTTTCCACATGACTGTAAGCTCAGTTGGGGAATGGGACCTCAGATGTCTTATGACCTCTATACCTTCACTGTTTAATACAGTGTCTTAGTTTTTGTTGAATGGCTGATGACTGAGGCAAGCAAGCAAGCAATAAATTGGTCTCTGACAAAATGAGTCCAAATGGAATGCTTTTCCATTGGCGCTATTGTAGTAGGACTGTTTTTTATTCCATGTATTCCAGGGGTTTGACGTAAAACTTAAACCTTGATTGAGAGAAAGAGGCATTTGGTAAAACAATTAAAAGTAAGGCAATGCTTGTACCATAGTAAACCATAGGGAATATGCTGAGAGGGCCATTCTGGGAGTGAAGAAGGTCTGCTTGTCTGGTGGATAGCCTTTCTCCAGTGTGCAAAACACCCTTTTAACAAAAACTTCTTGTAAGCCCAGCTTTCATGTATCAATATACCTATAAGGCTATATAAGGTATGCAAACCTCCCTCCTCCATGAAAGTGGAATGATTGGAACTGAGAAGTGGGGGGAAGCTAAGGAGCTAAAGGAAGCCAGGGGTCATAGAAGGAGGAAAGAAGAAAGAAGTTTAAAAGTCTGTTCCCCGAGGGGTGAATGAATCCCATCATGATATGGGATGATGATATGCTATTGCCAAAGTTACAATCATAGGGCCATCCAGAATCCTTCTTTCCTCTCTCAACTACCACAAAAAGCCATGAGTTACAACTTGTTCTGCTTCTGACATTTCCTCTCTGCCAGTGGCGTCACTAGGCGGCTTCAAAGGATGCAGACCACACCAGGTGACATTGTCAGATAGAGTGATATCAAAATGAGTGTGTATAAAATTTTTGCAGTGTTTCAGCAGAAATTTATGACTTTTCATAAAAATATCCCTGCAATTACTTACAACAACAAAAACACTTCTTGTAAGCCCAGCTTGCATGTATCAATATACCTATAAGGCTAACACTTTTCTCTTATTTACTCTTTGAACCTTCTCCTGCACTCTAGTCAGAGCTGTCATTATTCCCCAATTACAATGAGGCTTTGAAGCATTTGCAGGCACTACAAGCAGGTTCTGTTGTTTTTGGTGCTGCCGATGTGTTTATTAGTCACTGATTTTTGTCACATTTTCTGGTATTTTAGCTACCATACTATGGTAATTCGTATTTATAAACCTCTATCATCAAGTTTTTTGAAAATGAAGTTCAAATTAAAGGAAAAGAAAGAGAAAAAAAGTCTTCTGCTCAGTCACTAATACTGTTGTAATTAATAATGTAATTCAGTATAAAACAATTTTGTTGTTAGTATTCATATCTGCACTTGGGGGGAAAAAGTGAGAACTCCAAGGGCTAATATTCAGAGCTGTGTGCCCCACCTACTCAAGTTAAGAGATCAGCAGGAAATACCTCTTCTCTCTTAGGGGTGGAGAATATCTCCCATCCCCTGCCCTGTCCCTGAGCAGATCTCTGTTCCAGCTTTGACAGTGTCAAATGGTAGATTGAGTGGCACATTACATTCTCCTTTAAACCTAGGGAGTTACAACTGCCTGGAGAGCGAAGTTAAGAAGACCTCTAGGTGGTTCTCTGCTTAGGCACAGGGGAATGCCAAGTGTATACACTACAGACGGAAGGCCTGGAAAAGGACAGGGCAAGGGCCTTGTGAAATCAGATGTCTGTCCTCTCTTCCTTCTCTTAGTCACATATTTATGGGCTTGCCCCAGGATTTCTCATTTCTAGATAACGTTTCCACTCTTCTATGTAGTTTATAATCAGCAATTTTTTAAATGTCCTGAACTGCGGACCTAAAGGTCATTTCACAAATAGTCCCTTTTTTCTTAGTGATAGTAGTTTAGGGCTTTCCAATTCCATTTGGGAGTCCTAGAATTCCCACAGGTAGCAGAGGATGCTTTGTTTCCAAGAATGCATCACAAAGGACCATATCCATCTCTAGGAAGATGTCTTAAGGCCATAAGTTGCAAATTGATGGTTTTTAGATGTGATTTGTTCAACCTATACAGTGTTTACAACTTTTTAAAATTATATAAAATGTGAATTTTTGATTGTTTTATGAAATTAAAAGATCTGACAACATTAGACACCCATTCCCGTGATCACCTGGAACTGAGTACTGGCTGCCCGTTGAAGATGGGCTCATGTCCCACAATCTCTATAATTTTCTACGCTCTCCCTGAAAATAAGGTCCAATTTCAGTTGCTACTAATCAACTTACTTGGACTCATGTTTTACTTACAGTGTAATTAAGAGCTCCCAAGAGAGCTCTGGTGGCATAGTGCCTAAGGCATTTGACTGCTAACCAGAAGGCTGGCGGTTCAAACCTACCAGCCACTCCTCAGAAGGAAGATTGGGCAATCTACTTCCGTAGAGTAGATAACTCCTCGGAAACCCATACAGCCTCGGAAACCCAAAGAGATGTTGCAATGAGTCAAATTGACTCCACGGCAGTGAGTTTAGTTTAGTTTTGGTTTAGTAGAGTTAAAAAGAACATGAAATACAGGCGGTTCTTGGGTTACAAAAGAGATCTGTTCCTAAGTATGTTTTTAAGTAGAATTTTTAGGTGAGTTGGAACAGATGCATACACTTCTTATTGGGCCTAACTTTACTGTAAGGAAAAGTGGAAGTATCGATAATTTAAAAGCTACAAGTGCAGCAAGTGAAGGTGATTGTGATGAAGAATTTTTGTGAGTAGAGGTTCAGTCTTTTTAAAGTGAGGGCAAATATGCATCACATTAAAGGGCAAATGGGAGTTGTCCATCAGGCATTTGTTAGCTGGTGACCATCTGTAATTCTATCAAAACTGAAAAAGAAAAAGACCGAAGTGACTGAGTTTTTCGCAAAAGAGGGGAGAGTTTGCATTTCTTTATAGATATTTCTACATCTTCCCTAGGCATACAAAGTATGCCTTTGTTGAAAAAATAAAACTTCAGATATCAAAATTATACCAAAAAACAAAACAAAACAAAACACCTCAACTCACTGCTGTCAAGTCGATTTGACTCATAGTGACTCCTCCTTGGGTTTCTGAGGCGGTATCTCTGAGGATGTAGATTGCCCAATCTTCCTTCCAAGGACTGGCTGGTGGGTTTGAACCGACAGCCTGCTGGTCAGCAGTCAAGTGCCTTAGGCCCTAAGCCACCAGACCTCCCAAAATAATGCAATCCACTATAAAAAAAAAAAAAAAAAAAACTATGATTGTTATATA